>NC_055998.1:68008743-68312070 GCF_018446385.1 Zingiber officinale
AAAAAATTGTTGGAGAGAGAGCACTAACCGCTGTGATCTTCCTTTTGTTTGATCCAGAGGTAAGACTTAATGAATACAATCAAATATGTTGGTTGACTTTGATTGATGGTGTAATTAGGGTTAATGAAACTAACCCTAGATGGTTAATGGATTAGGAATTTATTTAGCTATTTGTTTATACTTAGCTAAATTGTATATTTATCACAGGACCTTGACGCGAGACGAGTTTCTCGACGTCCGGATTTGGACTGATTGGACCTTTCTTATTGGAGGCGGGTACTTTTGACTTATGTCATTTGATATGCTTAGTAATTAAATTAACATGTTGCATTAATTGTGTTTCTTATCTGTTTTCGGTTAATCACTACCCAAATCTTACATGCTTGATTGATTGATTGGTTTTGCATCTCAGGTATATTTTACCTGTTTATACATGCTTATAGGGGTAGTGATATGCCATGCTTGACCATGTTCAGGACCTAGGTTTTATACCTTCTGTATACCTTTGGATTGTTTTGGATTCGTTGACCTTTGATGTATTTTTATATATATGTGGATTAGGTCAGGATATTCTTGTGGTTAATGCCATGCACCATTTGCATGATTGCATGCTCTGCGATAGTCCGCTCCATTATTGTTGAGCACATCGCCAGTTACATGGATCTGCACACACCACCACTCATGGGTTAGTGGTCGATTCAGGCTGAGTGTGTTGCAGCAGGGACTCTGTTAGGCACCGTTGGTCCGCTCATGGGTAGTGTGACACAACGTGTTATCCGGCAGGGATTCCTCCCCGTATTTGAGTACCGGGAGTTGAGAGCATTGCGCTCCCCCATCTATGATTTGGGGTAGGAGGATAGGTGTACTCCGACAGCATCCCGTCCACTCGGTCACTCATCAGGAGTAGTGACGGCAGAGTGCACGATTGTCACAGCCCTACCCACTCGGCCTCACTTTTGTATGAGATGATCGACTGGCGTCAGGGGTGACCAGGACGCATCATTGGCATCATATGCATGATGCATTTATTGCTTGTGTTTGTGTTTGCTGCATTTATATGCTGCATATTGTTTGGATACCTATGTTTGACATGCATACAAGATTTCCTTATCCCTCGGACTGTTTGACCTTATATTCAGGACCTGGTTAGTACAGTATTCTCCTGTTTATTTCAGATGCATTCTTATCTTTCTTATCAGGAGACTGTACGCATGATTAGTGCTAGGTGTTGTTTCTTTACTTTGCATAACCTGCTGAGTGTTGGACTCACCCCGCCTCCATTGTTGATATTTTCAGGTTGATGCTGTCAGGAGGGAGTTCCAGTCGCTAGTCCTCACTGCACGTAGTTCTGGTCCTGCAGACCTCCAGCTATTTGCTATCGTTTGTATTATTTTTGATTCTCACTTGACTATATTTGGATTTGGATGTTGATTACTTAGATATCATATAAGTTGTCTCGTTGATGGATTTGTTTTCGATTTTATACTACTACATGCCTGCCTGGACGGCAGAAGAGGTAAGAAAAATCAAATTTGGGCTTTACGAGTGTAGTTGAGTAGGGTTGATTTCGAGTCAGAGTATTACTATGTTGTTTATTTTATTAACTGCGTGGTTGTGACAGCCAGAGGCTGAATATATATATAAACTGCGTGGTGATTGATTTTTATTTACTGTTATTATTCCAGCCGCCTGTGGCTGAAGTATTTAGTGCTTGTAGAAATTTTTGATTGTCCGCCGTACAGGGGAGATGCTGCCGAAATTTTCTCGGACAGGGACTCCTCTGGGGCGTGACAGTACCAGTCCAGGAAATTCGCTCCGTTGAGCTTGTCCTTCTCAAGGACAGATCGCAGGGAGAAGGAATTCGTGTTCGACGTCATGGTTATCTACAACAGAAAATTTGTAGAAATAAATATCATATTCTTTTAAAATTATTTAATTAGGCCTTTAATTAAATGATGCTCCCACTGAATTCTATAATTCTTGTGGGACAAGATCCACATCATACTAACCCTTGAGTTAGCTTTGGCTAATACGCCCAAGGCTTAGTATGATCGGTAGGTAACGATTACCAATTACATCTCTATGCAACTCTTGTTTATAAAATCAATATCCGCATTTATATTAAAACTCGAGTTAGCTTTGGCTAATACGCCCGAGAGTTAATATAGATGTGATTTTGACCTATCTTTTCCAACCGTTGGAAGAATGCCTATAGTTGACTCGATCCAACCGAGTAACTAGGAATACTCAATCTAATTGAGTTTGTATTCACCCATGCGTTGATAGACGGGACCAAGATTGTCCCTCCGTACCCTACCAAGACAATATGTATTGCTCTACTTTGGCAGATTCAACAATACATGTGATCGAGGTAGTGATAGGTATCACGGCACGGTTAGGCATTAGAGTTGAGTCGATTGAGATCTAATCTAATCAAAAAGGATGCATCTTGTGCACGACTTAGATCTAATCTAATCGTAAGGGTGCATCATGTGCACGACTTAGATCTAATCTAATCGTAAGGCACTAATTAATTAACTACTTATTAAATATGCATCACATACACAAGCAATTAATTAATCTATTTGTGATTTAGTCATGGCCCTACTACGATCTTCTCAAGCCAATGAGAAGATCGATTGGTCAACCTAGGGTCAACAGCTTCTCCAAGCTCCTCCCTTTGACCACCTTGTGTTGCTCGTGCCCACCTCGGAACTCCGTCTCGTGTGGACCCTCCACCGCTCCAATTTGTACATTACAATTTGAAACTCGAGTTACATTCGAGTCTAAATCTAATTTACAACAAGAATATAAGAGAAGGCACGACGCGTAAGTCGCGAAAACACATAACGGCACGCAGGCCGTATTATGAATTACAACACAACCAATCATATTGGGTTTTGGGGCCATGACTATCACAAAATTAATATATAATTCAAAATTATATATTTTCATAATTTTCTATAATTTAAAAATAATTTTTTTACAATTTTTACGAGTAAAATTTCTCGGCGGTCCCGTTTAGCGGTTTCGGGCGCAATCGCGGAACGGATCCCCTTGCGGGGCCCAGGGCGCGATCTAACCATCGCGAGGGTTCCTTTGCGATCCAACAGCGCCCAAACTCGCTGTCCCAAAACGATTTGGGTCGAGACATTGCCGTTTCGGAAAAATCTTCCCGACAGGTTCATTTTTAGCGATTTCGGGTGCAATCGCGGAGCAAATCCCCTTGCGGGGTTAGGGGCAGTACCCCTACCCACGATCTAACCATCGTGAGTTGCTCCTTTGCGATCTAATGGCACCCAAGCCCGCTGTCCCAAACGGATTTGGGGCAAAACGAAGCCGTTTTGGAAAAATCTTTCCGGTAGCCGAAGCCTACAAGTGCCGAGACACTTGTGCTTCGCTTCTACGGAAAAATTACCCATAAAAACTATAAAATCATAATTTTACAGAAAATTACAGAAACTTTAGTTTTCATAAAACCAAAAATCAAACTCGTACAAGCCTTGCACGTGGCTCTGATACCACTGTTGGGTTTTTCGGGCCGCGAAAACCGCTTTTCGCGTCGCGGAAACCCCGAATCACCCAAGGCCAACGGATCCGTGCAAGGAAAACCGAACGATAAATACGAGTACGAGTTTGAAAAACCTTTTAGATCTACTCCTAGATCTACATGTTAAGAACTTTACCCTTGTTGCGTGCCTTTCGCGTTCCCGCTCGTCCAAGGAGTTGCCGGATCTCTAGACCGTCAAGCGTCGGTCCTCTAGAAGTATCCACACGGACACGTAGGTGGAGAAAACCTTACACAAAGGTGTGCTAGCACCTTGGTAAGATTCGGCCAAGGCAAGGAGGAGAGGGAGAGGAAGAGCTTCAAGAGGAAGAAGAAGAGGATACACCACTTGAATGAAAATTGAAATCACACTCAAACACAAAGTGGCCGGCTACTCTCAAAAAACTCCCAAATTAATTGCATTAATTGCAATTAATATGAAGCCATTAAAGAGAATGGCTTTGTAACTTCCATGAGGTGGCACCCATGATGATGTGGAGTATCATCATTGGTCCACCTAATGTCAACTCACCAATGAGGTGGCAAAAGGTCAAGTCAAAATTAACCTTTGGTCTTCCTTCTTAAGTCAAGTCAAACTTGACCCAATCTCTTCCATGGTTGATCTAATCTAACCATTTGATTCAAGTCAACTTAATATAATGAATCTAATTCATTTAATTAAATTGATTCAATGAGTCAAAATCTAAATTAGACTCATTGAACACATGAATCAACTTGAGTCGAACTCAAGTTAGCCCAATTAGGATTACTCTTAATCCAATTTGATTCATCAAATGAATCTAATCCTCTTGGTTCATCATATGAACCTAATCTCCATCTAATTATCCTAAGTGTGTGACCCTATAGGTTCTTGTAACGTTGGCAATGCCCTAACCCCATTTAGGAGCATAAGTAATGAGCGGTATCTAGCAACACATCATTACTACCCAAGTTACAAGAATGTCGAGATCCGACATCACCTTGTGACTACTAATTGTGACTCCTCACAATATGTGACATTTTCCTTCTATCCTAGACATCTAGATTGATCAATATGAGGCATAGACCGTGTCATCCTCTAATCAATCTAAATCTTGAACTCCAAGTAGACTCACTCGATCAAATGAGCTCAACATCTCATGTTGACTCATTTGGGCATGGCCATGCACTTCGTGGTCTAACTCTATCAAGAATATTGATGTCGCTCCCGTCATATGGGAGGGATAGATCCCATCTACATCACTCACATTCCTCTGCATAATTTGTTACATGCCCAGTAATCGCCTTTATAGTCCACCCTGTTACGGGTGACGTTTGACGAAACCAAAGTACATAACTCCTTATGTAGGGATCCATGGTGACTTCAGGTCAAAGGACTAATAGTCATACTAATAGTCACATGAGAAAGTATATGACACTCATATAACGATCCATGATACTTTCTCATGGCGGGTCATTCAGTATGCATTCTCTAATGCATACCCATGTGTCAGCTTGATATCTCTATATCCATGACTTGTGAGATCAAGTCATCGAGCTGACCTACATGCTAGTCTTATTGTATTAACATTGTCCCTGAATGTTAATACTCGACTAGGAATGATTTAGAGTAGTGTTCCCTATATCATCTCACTATCGATTCAACTAATCGATTGATATAGGTATGAACCTTCTACTCAAGGATGCTATTATACTTAGTCTATTTGGCACTAATACAAATAAGTATAATAACCAAACAAATGCCTTTATTAATATACAAGAATATGATACAATGAGTCCATACAATCATCAAATGATTGGCTCTAGGGCTCTAACTAACACCTTAGACCTGTATTCACTACGGTTCCCTACATAAGGAGTTGTGTACTTTGGTATCATCAAACATCACCTGTAATAGGGTGGACTATAAAGTCGATCATTGGGTATGCAATGAGTTATGCGGAGGGATGTGAGTGATGTAGATGGGATATATCCCTTCCATATGATGGAAGTGATATCTGTGGCCCCCTTGATTAGTAGGACACAAGAATGCATGGTCATGCTCAAATGAGTTAATATGTGATATTGAGCTTATTTATTTTAGTGTGCCTACTTATAGATCAAGAAACACAAAGGTTGATAAGAGGATAACACGGTCTATGCCTCATTGATCAATTTAGATATCAAGGATAGAAGGATTGAGTCATACAAGATAATAGCCATGGATATGTTAAGTCGGATGTCGACTTTCTCGTCACTTGTGTAGCAATGATGCATTGCTAGATGTCACTCATTGTTTATATATCTAAAATGTTGATTTGGATACATTGCCAACATTATGAAAGCCTATTGGGTCACACACAAAGAACATGTTGGTTTGGAGATGGATATTTTAGTTTGACTAAAATACTGAGGATCTTAAGATTAATGGGTTAATCTAAAGTGTTGGTGTCATCTTTATAATAATTGACACTAGTGCTAGTGGGAGATTGTTAGTATTAGCCCTAAGAGCCAATTATGAGATGATTATACTTATTGGGTTAATGGTTAATCCAATATAATAATCCAACCCATTAAGAGGAAGACAAAGTGGTTAATCATGAGATGATTAGGTTATTGGGTTATTGGATTAATGGTTAATCCAATATAATAATCTAAAACCCATTAAGAGGAATACAAAGAAACAAAAACTCTTGGTATTCATTAGATGAATATAAATAGGTTTTTGGATTGAATTTTTTTTATAAGAGATGAAAATAGAAACTCTTCATCTTCTCTTTCTTGCTCCTCTTCTTCTTCTTGGGTGAATTCATGTCCTTGGTTGAATCTTCTTTTGGCCGAACCATGGTTTCTTGCTAGCACAAGAAGGTGGTTCTTCTCCGAAGGCTTAGTTTCTATGACGAACGAAGAATGTGTTCATGTGGATACCATAGAGGCACGACCACTTTATCGTGCTGAGATTTGCATCCAAAGAAAAGTTATTGTCAGGATTGCGAAGAGCACACAACAAAGGTATAACTCCCTACATCATATAGAAACTTAGTATATGGTTTCCTTTCGCATGGATCTTCTAGGAGAGTAACTAAATATTTTCAAATGCGCTTTCTGCGTGTTTAACGCCCTAATTCCTTATAGTTCAAACCCATATCCGCTAAGCCAAAATCCATCCATTACCTTTAAGTTTAGTTTAAGTCCAAACCATTTAGGTTCAAACCCAAAAAACCTTGGTTCATTAACCAAATCTAATTAAAACCAAACCACTTTAGTTTATAATTAAACCAAAGAGGGTCAAATTCATCTTTAAAAGACGTATCTTATTCATGCTTCCATTTCGATAAAATATCTTTTATATTTGTCCTTTGTCTAGTTCAGCGAGACTTAATCTCTCTCGATTTGATAATCCAATTCTCAAACTCATTTTAAGTCTTTTGGATAAACTTATAGTGCATGTAACCCAATAGGATTCCTAATTATATTGGTCATTTGTAATTAACCATTAATTATGAATAGATCATAAGTGACATCTAGTAGTACATTATGATCTTTAATTGATCGAAAAATTACAATTGATCTTAGAACCACTTCTGAACCCTTCAGTAGCAACAGTGAGTTGTGTCTCATTTCTTTCACTCGCCTTATATTCACTTAGTTCAAGACATGATATATTTATCAGTCCCCACTAGGCTGACTATGTCATACTTGGCCCAAGTTATACTTTCTCATCCTGTAGATTCAAATTACTCAGACATGTATCCAAAAGTATCATACTCTTGACATATATTGTTTTGGCTAAAGACTTCGAGTAATAATCCTAATAAGTGGTCATAAGATATACGTCTCCTCATGCAAGGAGCAATGAATCCTCTATGGACTATCCATACACATTTGGACACTTTGATTTATACCCAATCATCCTGTATCCACACCTCCATAGAGATGTATAGGGGTGTAATCGAGCCGAGCCAAGCCGAACTCTTGAATATTTGAGTTTGGCTCGTTTATAATCGAGCTGAGCTCGAGCTTTATTTAACGAATATATTCATGGCTCACAAGCTTATTCGAGCTTTTATCGAGCTTAAATGAGCTTAATAAATATAAATTATAAATTTAAATATTCATTAAAAATTAAATTATATATTTAGATAAAATTATAATATTCTTTTCGAAATTTATAATTTTATTCTAATAAATAAATTTAATATATTTGTCTATATGTTTTAGAGTATAAAATCTATAAATTTAATATCAAAACTATTATTTTTTTATTTAAAAGTTGATTCATAAGCTTAACGAACATGTTCACGAGCTAACGAGCCGAATATTGTGAAGCTTGAACTTGGTTTGTTTATCTTAACGAGCCTCATTAAACGAACTCAAACAAGCTTTTATCGAATCGAGCTTCAAATAGTTCATGAGCGACTTAA
Source organism: Zingiber officinale (assembly GCF_018446385.1). Classification (NCBI taxonomy): domain Eukaryota; kingdom Viridiplantae; phylum Streptophyta; class Magnoliopsida; order Zingiberales; family Zingiberaceae; genus Zingiber; species Zingiber officinale. Next base: position 68,016,694 of record NC_055998.1, read on the forward strand.
TTTATTTACACCCCTAGAGATGTATCAACTAAGATGTCAAAGTATTTCTCCATGACCAAGGTGACTTGAATATCTCAAGTCGAAGAAAACTTGCACTTAAGCTGCAATAAGATCTTCATTGACATATCCATATATATATATAACCATATGAAGTCTCATGATAGGTTATTCCAATGAACTAGTTACCCTTAACTAGCATCAACGTTTAACTCTTAACATCCCAATGTCTCCAACCAGTGAGGAGTAGCTACTTGGATAACCCAAGGAGTATAACATGAGCTAGTCTCTCAGAATCGATGATGTCCGACTTCATCAATTCATCAATTAAGCAATATTTCAACACATTTATAATTACACGTGTAAATATGCTCACTAGTTGTGATCCTATCACAAATTCTTTCATACTATAAATTGTATTGTAAACATTCAGCAGATAAGTTTAAGATATAATCATATACATAAAAAATGTATACTCAAATAATGAATCTTTATTTATCCAATAAATAGCGCATTCCATAATTGTGATTGCCTTAAGACATCTCTCAAATATAACATGTTAGTCTCAATGTATTAATATTATTCTTGTATATTAATACTTGACTAGGCATAACTGAGAATAGTGTTATATATATAGCTATAGTCTCTTATAATCAATTCACATAATTGATATACTATAGAAAAGAACCTATCACTCTAGGACATTACTATATTTAATCAAATTTGCACAAATATAAAATAAATATAATAACATAAAATATTGCCTAATATTAAAATATGATACAAAAGTCTCATATCAATTATCTCATGATTGGCTCTTAGTGTTGGTGCAATATCCCTTAGGTCAAGGTTGACTGAGTTGACCAAGCTTGAGACTTGGTCATAGTTTCGATGTTTGACAATACATGTAGACACAATGGACAATGCAGGTGAAAGTCCTAGTGAGTGAAGCTAGGCAGAAGGAAGTCCTGGTGAGTGAAGTCAGGCAGAAGGAAAGTCCTAGTGAGTGAAGCTAGGCAGAAGGAAGTCCTGGTGAGTGAAGCCAGGCAGAAGGAAAGTCCTAGTGAGTGAAGCTAGGCAAAATGAAAGTCCTGGTGAGTGAAGCCAGGTGAAAGTCCTAGTGAGTGAAGCTAGGCAGAATGAAAGTCCTAGTGAGTGAAGCTAGGCAGAATGGAAGTCCTGGTGAGTGAAGCCAGGCAAGGGAAAATTCAGATGGATCAAGGATAATCGGACATCTGGTGTTGGGAAGTCCAAGTAGGTCAAGGGAGTGACCGGATACTTGGCACGAAGAGAAAAGTCCAAGTGGGTCAAAGGGATTGACCGGACACTTGGTGGGAAGTCCTAGCAGGTCAAAGGAGTGACCAGATGCTAGGCATGATGTACCAACAGGTCAAGGTTGACCGGATGTTGGTTTGAGAGGCTTGGGCCTTTGTTTTGGGCAAAAACCAAGAGTTAGATCGATCAGTGGATCGATCCAGGCCTTTCCCAGCGAACAGAAAGCCTTTGGATCGATCAGTGGATCGATCCAAGTTTTTCCCAGCGAACAGAAAGCCTCTGGATCGATCAGTGGATCGATCCAGAGGTCCCAATCGATCAGTGGATCGATTGGGACGCTGCTGCTTCGCACGATAAGCGCTGGATCGATCCAGGCATTTTTCCAGAGCACAGAGGGGCTCTGGATCGATCAGTGGATCGATCCAAAGCCTCCCCGATCGATTGGGAATAATTGAATCGATCGGGATCCGACCACTTGCGTTGTATTTGAGCCGCAGGCGAGCGTTGTCTTCGGCATCTCTTCACCGACTCATCTCAGATCTTCACCAGCTTCTCCACAGCTCTTCTCAAGCTCGAGATCGCCAGTTCTTGAAGGCTCTTGGAGGTTCTTCCAAGTCAAGAGGCGGATCAAAGCAAGAAGAAGAAACTAGGGTTAGGGTTTTTGCTCTCATTGTAAGCTTGTAAGCTTGTATTTCATTACCTTTCCCTTTCTTCTTGTATTGAGTCTTGTAGGGCTTCTCCGCCCTTGGTAGTTACCATAAATGAGAGTTTTATTAGTGGAGGGTGTGTGTGTAGGTGTGGATCCTTGGACTAGTCACCTCTTGTGAGGTGGATACCAAGTAAACCAACCTTATTAGCGTTGTGTGGTTTGTTTCTGTATTTTCCGCTGCGCATCTTTGAAGAAACAAGCAACGCCGAGCAACAAGCACGCGACGAGCTTTTCCCCCCCCCCCCCCCCCCCCCCTCTCTAGCTACTTTTCGGTCCCAACACTTAGGACCGATACTAATAACTTAAAATATCAAGGTCACTAAGCTACTAAACAAGTTCAAGAATATAAACATTTCAAATAATTAAACAAACTCAAATTAAGAACTCAATAGTGTTTAAATGATTCAAGCTCAAGCTCAAGCTCATTAAAAAAAAAACTAAAATAAGCTTGAATAACCATTTCAACAGTTGATTCATTTTAAGTTCCGATTAGCTTGGTATCAAATAAACTTAAACAACATAAAAATTTGAACAAACTCAGGGATCACTAGGAGTGTGGTTGTGTTCATTTGACATCAATTCAAAACCTTTAGAGCCACTAAACACTTTTAGCCAAGAGTGATCAACGATATTCTAAAGTGCTCAATTTTTTAAAAAAAAACGAAGGGGTCATTAGGATACAACAATTAACTTGACATGTATCCAAAACCTTTAGGGCAATACAAAATTTATGGATGAAAATGTTTGATAAAATAATCAAGGTTTTTTTTAAAAAAAAAAACTTTTTGTCGTGGTTTGACTTGGTTGAGGAAGGATAGATTGATTAGAGAAATCGATTAAGCTTAGATATGCAAAGGATGAAGGGGAATTTTAAAAATAAGTATCTCCTCTGATAAATATAAAAATTTTCACTTTGGGTATTCTATAAAAGTTAAATGGCAAATCATGAGGCTTCATAATAATTGCGCATTGAAAATCTCAGCAAGCATGGTGAGAAATAAAATGATGATTATAATGTTGCTACCAACTATATGCGTGCATCATCACCCAATTTATCACCTCATCATTGCACTTCCAAGACCTAATCCAACTCCTTTCCAGTCAACCTAAACTGCCATCATCACTTTGCCTCTGTTATAAATTATTCAGATTCGCAAATAGAGTTCTCTCTTTAATGTTGAAGTTTAAACTATGAGTTCATATTGATTGAGACACGCTTTAAGTTTTTCAACTTATTTTTTTTAAACGGTATTTACAATGGTTCTAATATGTTTTAAGAATTTATGTTTTACATATTGAATGAGCTACTAGGATCGATTAAATGTTTTATTTCAAATAATAATAATAATAAGATGGTGGGTGACTTAATAACGAGAGTGAATCATAAGTCCTTACTTTTTTTATATAGATATTCAGAATGGATGGAGAGGTATGCGCAAAAAATAATAATAATAATAATAAAAGGAAATGTTGCAAATAAAGCGGTTTTCACTAATACTTGTTCAGTGGCAAGTAAGGGTACTAAAGTCCAAAATATTTAAACGAGTGCAAACGTAAAAGATCGAAATTGGTGAAAGACTAATCTGGTCTTCCCCTGAAATCTAACCATTTACCAAACAAGAACCCTAAGCTCAAAACATTACGATCTCAGAAATAGTAGAAGAAGAAAGTTTTCCTCAAAAACTAACAATTTATACCATTAGTTCTTTATACCCTTTCTTGAAAGTGCACAACTATAATATCCAACTAAGCTTCAGATTTCTGGCGTTTGACGTACTGAAGAATCGGCTCATCAACCTGTCAAGAGTACAACTAAAATCAATATTATGGAAAATTAATCAGAAAGAGAGGCTTAGCACTTGAAAAAATTGTTGTCCTCGCATCACAGCAAAACATATATACCGTGCTGGCCTTCCTCAAACGCTTGTCATGGATGGACTGGGAGTCATCGCCTGGCCCTGTGGCAACGTTCTTCGGTCTTTCTCTGGCCACTGCACTCTCCAGAGAAGCAATTGGCTGCAAATTGTCGAATACAATAGATGAATAATTCATATTTTTAGTTTGTTTCAAATGTAGATAAGGAGAATTGGAAGGCAATAATAATTGTTTCAAAATTAGCGTTCTAAATAGAATTGTAATTAAAGGTACGAATGATTATTCTGTTATACTTTTTTAAGAATAGGACAATTACTCTTGCGAACTAAATATACGAAAGATCTTTGTTAAAAGAAGAAAGATGAAGAACCAACCACAGGACGTCTAGTGGGAGAGTTGCCACGCTCCTGGTCTTTTGAGGGACCTGTTTGATCACTGTTTAGTGGTCCACTCTGGAGTTGCTTAGATTTGACTTGTGTGCGTGTGAGATCAGACCCAACCGAGTGGAGACCGCCAAATGTGGAATTATCATTCATGTTTATGTCTACGGATAAAGTCAACGTCCAACTTAGTAAATAAGTTCCCCCAAAACAACTAAAACACAGAATTATATTGAAGCAATACCTTGGAGAGGGAACTCTGCGACAGTGGTATCTAACATTTGGCAGTTGGCATCAGTTTCCTGCATAATGTACGATAAGGATATTACTGGATTAAACTCATTAAATAGATTCTGTACTTCCAATGTAAGAAAAATATAGTACCATCATTTTCTGTTCCAGAATTTTTTTGACCTCAAGCAACTTTCTGTTACTAGATTCAGAGTGTATGACACGCTTACCTGCGGAAATTAGAGATTGAGTAGTGTTAAACAAACGTGTACATAGAATAAAAAAGGGAAGAAAGACGAGCACTTCTGAGAAGAATCTGATGAGCCTCATATTGACTATTAGCCATTGGAAAATGACAATTTGTTTGTCTAATAGACTACATATGCTTTTCTCTTCCTATTATGTTCTTTTTTTGTCTTGCGTGATCTTTGATTAAATCTTAATCGTAATTGTTTGATGCATCTAGAAGTACATTAAAAACTTCATAATTGTAAATAAACATTACTATATATCAGCAATGAGACCTCCAAACTGCAAGTATTCAAACGTAATAATGTTGGAGAAACTAGCTATTCCTTTCGAATTATTTGATCTACAGCATAATCAACTCAAAGACCATTCAACTTATCAAGTGCCAATATTTTTTGCATATGTCAAGTGATCTAAACTTCCCAGAAGATCAAATCATTCGTAAAATTTTAACTGCTTACCCAACCTTCTGTTGCCAGTGTTTTTAATATACCCTTCCTGTTCCATCCTGTCGACCAGTTTCCTAACTGTGCTCTGGTTGGCTTCACCTTCAAGTTTGCTCTGAAGCTTTGATATTGACACATAATCCATAGGAAGAGCATAGTAAAGTGCCTGCATCCAAGTCCAAATAGAAATGTGCCATTTCATAATTTTGGCCACAGCCATGTTCCCCCTAAAGAAATATTTGGGCATATAATATAAAAGCAGAGGAAATTCTGTTGGCACATGCATACCCATATTAATTATTACCTTCATGTACATATAATCTTGAGAGTTCTTGGATACTTTCTCAACTATTTTAACATCTTGCACATCGTTCTCCTCCTTCACTGTACTTGTTTTGCAGTTAATTTCCTAAGAGACTAATCTGTCAGGCAAAAATGCTCAACATGAAATTAGAAAGTGTTTAACAAAGCCATTCCTGAAACCTTGTTAATGGTATAAGTGTCCTTCCTAACTCTGGTTAGCAGACCCTCTTTTACCAACTTTTCGACAATGTCTAATATCATCACCAAGATTAATAAAATGAGAACAAAAAGGACAGTAGTGATTTAGAAAAAAGTTTCTCTTTCAAGTTAAGACAGGCTGCAAGGTATGTGTTCTCTGATTTACCTTCAATTAGCGCCTGCAAATTGTTTAACAACATAGAGAAATTAATTCCATACTGATCGATACATTACTTGTTATCTAGAAGTGGTTGATCAATGGTAACTAAAACAGTTCAAGGACAACTAACTAACCACCGATATGTCAGGGAAATCTGAAAGAATGTCTATCAGATCAATTTTACTTGTGTGTCTCATGTATATCCAATTCCTAACTCGAGATGCCTGCTCATCTTCGTGGGCAGCATCTTGAGTTTCATCTACATAAAATGTCATAAGGTTAACAATCATTAGATAGACAAATTAGCATATGACTTCTAAGATGCAGTTACATGGGGTTAATAATAAAGCAATGGAGAAAACATATTGAAGAATGTCGATCAATCCCTTTGATATTTTCATTAAGAAAAAGCGAAAAAAAAACTCATCCTTCGAGTCAAATGCCAAATAACCAAGATTGAACTTCATGTTCTGTGATAACATCTATCCAAGTAAGTCACACTGACCATTAGAAATAGTTCCATTCTCTGCAGGTGGATGCTTTTTGCCTGGAGAGAATAATTTTTAATGAGATCAGGACAAGAACTATCAGTAATTACCAATGCAAGAAAGATTACCTGTAGGTGCTACAAAGAACTGATCTGCAAGGGATGGGCGCACCTGAGATCAACGAAGTTTACGTTTCATACATTGTGACATTTTGATATCAAACTCAGGTTTGTGAATGAGAACTAAACTGACGTGAAATCTATGCAGATATCAAGTTTTATTACTTCTTCTAAACTTGGTTGATCAATGTAGACATAATTGGAAGTAATTGTTTTGGTAAAAAAAAATTATTATCCGTTGAAACATTCAATGGGCTTTGCCAAGCATAATATTTTCTAAACATCTTAAATTACATATTATTTACAATTACATTATCACAAGTTGAACATTTACCTCACTGTCAGAAGAAGAGTCATTCCCCTGCACTGAGTCATCTCCAAGGCTCACCTCTTCATCTTCAGCATGTCCATAATTTTCATCCTCACAGGGATCGAGGATGCTTTTAACCTATATAACAGAGTATTAGGCAAAGAACACAATGCCAATGGCAATATAATCAGTGTGCATAGGGTTTCAGCTCTATGTACCTTCAGGGAGAAGAGAAGGTGCCTGCTGTTCACACTTCCCACTTCCATTTTCAATGGAGTTTTTGCCCAGGTGCAAGCTGGCTCATTCTCAGAACATTTTCTAAAGAATGGAGGCTCATAATCTTCAGGCTGAAACATCAGCTCAGACATCATATTAGCCACCAATATCAAATTGTCTATGGATATTACTTCAGTGCATGATGGCTAAAATGCAAAATAAAAGGCATTTTGGAGATTGATATGCTGATATAGAAACACTGGAAATCATGCAAACTGTTACAACAACAAACCTTACTACTCTTATGAATCATGAAACATGCTTAGTTACATATGTTCCAAAGTGACCAACTAGACTTTCAGTTTTTTTAGTGAAAAATTTTCATTGAGAAATTCAGACTTCCAGTTATGTTATAGGCAAACCAAATGCATATGGCAAGCCAATATTGCTGATTGGATTAAGAGCATACCGTGATATCATCATAGTAGTGAAGTTTCATCAGAATGGTGCGCTGAAACATAAGTTTCACCTTTTAGCTATCTATTTTTTCTTCAATTTCCTTTAATATTTAAGAAACTAAGAAAACTAGCAAATGAGTAACCATCACCAAGGTTACCTCCTCTGGCATTTGATCCAAGGTCCTCATCAGTGAAACAAGTGTCCGTATCATCTTACAAGCAGAACTCCTGGAACATGCAGACTTATTTTGGGTGTAGGAGCAAATCTAACTATTCAGTAAAATTAATTTTTAATCTATAACGTCAACCTAGGACCATAGAATCCTTTAATGTTGAGTCTTTCTAAAAGTCCTACCTCATTTGATCAGGGGTAACATCATTCATGTTAGATTTGAAGGTTGCACCATTCTTCTTGTTTCCATTGTGACTAAGTTTCATGCATACCTCTTCACCATCAGAACTACCATAGTTGAATGAAACTGCAATTTTGTGTTGATAGACATCAGTTCATGAAATAAACATTGGTAGCACAGAATTTGGTGATTAATCAAGTAGTTTGACAACTATAAGCTGTCTCCAACTAGAGATTTTAGAATTTCAACCAGGGTTGAAACAGATATCTCTAAGAAATGAAATTGAAATATATTTTGAGGCCGAGATAGAAATCTTTTATTAAAATGGTCAATTGGAGGGACCAATGAATCAGATTCAAAGTAGATCCGTACAAGCATACTCTTCAATCATTGGGCCTCCTAACTCCTCACAGATAGAGAAGGTAAGTGTCTTCAGGTACTTTTTCTGCAATGCGTCATACACACCTGAATGTAGTTAAAACCAAATCATCAGACCAGACTCAGATAAGAAAGAGCAAACTTAGGCAATAGTGGTCGAAGTTACCTTTCTCCATCCAATCGATCAGCCGTCTGGACTCGGCATCCATGGGCATAAGCTTCTTAATCTTCATATCTATGACAAGATCACATCAACTAAATCTCTCAACCTTAAGTTTCATTAAGAAAAAAGGAGAAGTTTGGCGGGAAAGTGATGACCTAGGGCAGGAACAGATTTGTCGTTGAAGTACTTCTCTGGAAAAAGGCCTCTGATATAGCTGATGTTAAATATGGCTATGCGAAGTAGGTTTCTGGTCTGTTTTTAACTCCACAGATCATAGGTACATAGAAATACAATTTGAAGCAAAACAGAAGAGATTGTAAGATCGACTATATGCTGCTGCATATCTTAATTAATAAGAAAGTCAAATACCCGATGCATTTCAACGAATTAAACAAATGGCTAAGAAATGAAGTTTCCGGAAATTGAACGAGCGCTTATAAACCTCAAGGTATTCATCCATAGTTACATCGTAAATACTCCACTTAACATCGTGGTTCCAAATCCCAGTAAGATTTCCTCCGAAAAAGGCGACCTCAAGTCGAATTCGAAGTATGATTGGGCAATGTTAACAAATGTATATAGATCTGGAAGATAACTCGAATGAAACATTGAATATTACCGATCTAAAGTACAGAAGCTCCAACCACTACTTTGAGCTTCAGAATCGAACGACAAACAAATCCTAGTCAAATTTTAGCGTCTCACCCTAATTTTTTTTTATTTCAGAAAACAAAACCCAATCAAATGGAGAAACATTCTAGAAACGAATGGAAGTTCACTAATGATCTCAAGTGCTTTCACCGTTAGCGTTTCCAAAGGAGGAATCAGGGAACTCCGATCTGATCAAAAGAGCTACAGAACCGAACGAATCCTCCGATCCACAATCAAATGTACAAATCCGTTCAAGCTAAGATAACAGTAAAGATAAATGCGCTTGGTTTCGAAGAAATCGACAGTGAAATCGGAAGATGAGTTCATCAATGAACTTACCAGAAGCAGTGAATCCTGTTCTGTGATCTCCGCTTCCTTCACACGCTGAGCGACAACCTGAAGCAGGAATAGAGAACAGAAAATCGCATCAGAGAAAGCCCTAGCATCGAGATCAAGAGATCGAGACAGGTAGCGAACCATTTCGAAGGAGGAGGGGATCGAGAAGGATCAATAGAACGAAACGGAGAACTGAGGAAGTTTGGCGGGGTGGCATTAGCTCATGACCCAGGATCAATTTATAGACCGAGACCATCCGGCTTTATGATTCGTGCACATGGTTCAATTTACAATTTTCTAATTTTGAATTTAGAATCTCGAATCCAATGGTCACGTGCTTTGCACAGGCCAAATTCAAAAATTAAATTGAATCGATCTGAATTTCTTTTGAATTTCAGTTATGTGAAAACACTCTTTTAATTTAGATGATTAAGAGTAAATTGCCTTAAATGTTTAGATTTTTATCTGAAACCACAACAACCTACCCTAAACCCTAAGGTATAAGGCATACAGGAAGACCCCCATAGGATGCATTAAAATCCTCCCTAAACTTCTTCAAGATTTTGTCGTTTACTTGATATATCTGTTGGGAAACGATGCTTTGAGTTTGATCAAGTTATTTTTATATGTTTGGAAAAGGGTTTAACATAGTTTTACTTGTGTTTTTGACGTGTGCATCAAGTGTATAAGAACTTGGTATAGTGCATATGGAACTCGCATTGCTTGTCGACTAAACGAGGTCTTGAGTTGGTTGATGCTCAATGGCTTGAAGGTTTAGAATGAGCATTCGAGCTTTGAAGGAGATTGGAGGGCACTCTATGAGGAGGAGCATTAAGAGATTGTTGATGCAATCGTGAGATTATGGGTTTCAATGGCTTAAAGTCCTAGCATAAGGTAGACTTGGAAGAAGGCGATGAGGATCAAATGACATGGAGCTAATTTGTGAAGCTTGATCCATACCATGGATCAAAGGCCTCACACAAGGTGTACTTGAGGACATCCAAATTAAAGTGAGATGCGCTTGCAGGCATGGAGGATTAGATGACACAGCAAGATCAGGGAGCTTGGAGCATTTGATAAACTAATGGTATGACCAAAGTGGACTCACGGTGAGGATCATAGGTTGAAGATTTAAAGGAATGATAACATGAGAAATTATATGTGCGAAGTATAATATTGGGGTTTGTGATTTTGTAAAGCATCATTAGGGATGATATATTTATCTAGGTAAGGATATACTACTTAGTAACTTGGTTTGAAGCTTTCAATTTATGGCTATTGGTCCGAAGTTATAGTTTGTGACTTAGTTTAGTTGTAGACTATGGAAGCTTATGAGAAAATATGCCAAGTGAAAGGAACTATCAACAAAATTTAATCAGCTAAAGTACTATAGTCAATTGAGGAGTCAACTAAGTGCAAGAGTTCAATGAATACAAATATTTAATTTGAGCAATAGTCGATTGGGTGCTCCTTCCAGTCGATTGGAGGCTTCAGTAATGATTGGATAAGATTTCTACTTGATGAATGACTGGCCAATGGTAACCTGTTTCTAATTAATTAACTTGGTGATCATTCTAATCAATTGGAGGCGTAAAAAAACAACATCAGACACCTTTCTATATAAGTTCTTGGAAATATTTGTACTTTCAAATGGGACGTACAATTAAAAGATACTGGGCTCTTAGACTACCCGCTGCGAGCGCTTTCCAATTTACCTTGGTGATCGATAGAAAATTTTCGTAGAACCGGATCGGTCATCCCAGGCTCGACGTTACCTAACCTGATTAATCATTTTTAAAAAAAAAATATTTGTACCTTACAAAGTTGCAAAAAATATTTAGATACTCCTCTGACCTTAAGTTAACAATATACTCAAAAATCTCCAAGGACTTAGACAAGATTGAAGGTTTCGACTCAAGATCTTCATATTTTCTTTAAAATTAACTTTTAAGTGATTTATTCCTAAGGTACATCTTGTGAAAAGATAACTCTAGTAGAATCTTTACTGGATAAGTCATATAGATCATTAGGAGTAGAGTTTATGAACCACGTAATATATATATAACACACATGCACCCTCAAATATATACCAATTGCATTGTCTTTGATTTACATTTAAGGTGTATTGTATATTCACTCCTTCCACTGTAACTAGTCTCAACAAACTGAACCATCAATCCTAACAATTGATGTCATAACCCAAGCTCTAATTTGAAGAACTAATTGATTATAGAGCAATAGTCAACTTTTATCTTCCCTTGCTACCCCGTTTAGAGAGAAAAGTTCGCCTTTGACGGGATAAGGAGGAGGGGCTGCTGGTGCTCCTTCGTCCTTCGTCAATGACTTGAGTCTTCCACGTCAATAAAGAAAATCAACCTCTCCGGTGAGGGAAAGTGCCCCTCCTTCCCCACCAATGGAGTCTCTAAGAGAGGCCTGGCGCTCAATGATCAAATTTGAAAAGTGCTAGCTGAAGAAGGGAGAGGTAATGCATGGTTTGATCAAATTGAGCAGTCGTATATACATCACTGATGGCAGCAGCTCTCGAGCAGGAGAAGGTCAAGTAGACTACAACAAAAAGCACTTGAGAAAAATCCAAGGAGCCTCCTCCATTAGCTCGAGGGAAAAAGGAGCTAAAATAGAAAATTAAACTAAAATCACAAGGCGTATACAAATAAATATAAATCAACCTTAACCCCTTAAAATTAAACTATATCAAATTACAACTAACACAACTAAATTTCAAAAAGCAATGGACCAAATTAAAATTTTAACGCTTTTATTTATAGACATGACTGACTTCCAAACATGCATTTAGTCATCGTGCATTTGGTAATCCAATTGTAAGTCCTAATAGAAGCACCATTACAATCGCTAGTCATTGTTTATTTATTTATTTATTCCTTTTGGAAACAACTTGACGATCTCATTTATATATCTTTCTCACGAGACATTACACAAATCAATCTATATACACCTGCAAATGCTACATGTACTGATAGGACACAACAACTGCTGCAAATTAAGACACTTGAAACTTCAAAAAGAAAAGAAAAAAATGAATTGCTGAGCCCGTGGTAAATAACAATGAGATGACTTGCCTATGAATGCGAGATTTTGACGTGTAGAGGCCATGGCTTGTGACAAGAACCTAAGGGAAAGAAGTAGCCACAGAAGAGGTGGTGACCAGGCCAGACAGCAATCCAACCAGTACTGCATTGTTGTAGGTACTAGGCTCAGTCTGCATAGAATTGTTGCGGCTGTCGATGAAAGAATCGTTCTTAAATGGCCCACCCACAAGTCCTCCTAGGGCCACATTTGGGTTCGACTTTGTCGAGTTGAGCCACTGGAAGCCATCACAACCAGTCTTGGCATTAGCTGGAATTGATGCCCCCCTATGGTGAACCTGTTGAGGATAGCTGGTTCCATATCCTACCAGGTAACTGAGCTTCATTGGGTTATTACCCAAGATGTAGTCAGCCTGAAAAAAAAAATAGGCAACTGAGAATGATTAGCTTGCCGGGAATACTTTATCGCCTCACAGCAAAATTTTACAAGAAAAAGGATTCAAAGTCATGACCATTGCCACGTCAAATGAAGAAGTTTCGAGTGTTACCTGGGATACAGCAAAGTTCCGTAGATCATTAGGAGAATAAGTCTTTCCACTGCACTGGAGTTCGGGCGTACAAGAGGTAAGCATGTAATCACTGTAAACTATAGCCAAGAATGAAGCAGCAACTGGATGCTGAAGAGCATTCCACTGGTCTACCCACACCAATCCACCTAGAATGTGAAAAATAACAAGATCAGGATATATATAAGGGTATCCCATTGCTCCACGAGAGCACAGAAGCTTTGGATTAACTTTTTTTTTAATCACTGCCTACATACTCTGTATGAGATGGTTGAAACTTAACAAAATGATTCGCTGGTTTCACATAGATATTGGATTTTGAGTCAAGAGCTGATGATAATTTTTGACACAAGGACTTTACACGATTCTTAAGAGAAGCAATCGCATAGAGATTCTACTGGCGTCAATTCGCATTGTCAAACAAGCACTTGAGAACTTAATACATTACTATGGTTTTGGCTAAAAAAACTTAAAAGCTAACTAATTAATCATTTAACAAAAAGTAGCATATTAACATACCCTGAGAAAATATTTGACTATGATGTATCACTAACCTCTGTTAGCATGTGTTGACTCCAGTCAAATTTGTCAAACAATCCAATAGTTTTGACAGCCAAAACTTGATACATTCTTAAGATATCTCGATCAGAAGTGATCAGCCACAACACCCAAATTTATTTTATACTATAGATCATGATGGTATTATAAATTATCTCAGATATACAAAGAATTGATAGAAAGGATAGAGCCTTAATATGCTAGTATTTTATATGAAACATAAAATTCAAACAATTTGCTCTAGTATATGGTCAAACTAATAACTATATCCAAATTATCATCATCCACTGTTTTTCTTTTAATTTTGTGTAAATATTATTGTCTACAAGGTACCATTTTTATAGTGACAATGTGATCTTATCCACTCTGCTGTTTAATCACAATTTCTATTGTTGGATCAACAAAAAGTTTATTCAATCATTACATAATCATGCTTGAGAAAATGGATTATATTATAACACATTAATATATATGACATAGCATCTTACAAATTTTAGTTATCCAAATGTCAACCTCAGGAAACATGGGCAATTATAGAATTACAGAAAAATAGGATTAGAACAAAGTAAAATTTGGATATGCAGGCACATATGAACTGCTCTAAGAAGTTCCAATCAAAATAAGGATTATAGATTGCAATCAAGGTTTAAAATCAATCTCGTGCAGTTAGAGTTTTAGTCTTGGTTCAAAAGAGTACGATATAGGAATCATACAATGCTGACACTCGACGCACTCCCAAGCATGTAGAAATGAATTCAAATAAGTTTCAATCAGCCAATTCTCATCCTTGTAAGTCTATAAGGGTTAAAAAAATGAAATTTGAAATAAAATTTTGGAGCAATAATTACAAATTTATAAGTATGTCAACTATTGATTCATCCTTGCTGATAACAAAACAAGTATAACAGATCATATGGCAAATTAGCAAAGGTTTAAATATTCTTTGTTAGAATTTTGGTTTCCTGCCAGATAATTTTATGATTATGGCGCCATGTTGTGTGACGTTAGCATTCTTCAACATGTATTGAAGTATGATGAAAAGAATTTAGATGATTTTTCCTCCTTTAATATCTTTCACTTATTGTATTTCCATCTAAAACTAAAACTAGAGAAACTAGATACTCAATTGAATTAAAATTTTATTATACTATGTCACACCAATACTCAATACGTTCAACAAGTGTTAACTCACAGCAAGATAAATTTAAATACACTTTAGAAATCTTCTTTTACTTAGAATTTTCACTTTTTTTATGATTTAAAAAATTATTTTTCACATTTTTTGGTTCAATCTATGTTGAGATTAATTTACATCACTATTGCTCGTGTAAATCTCTTCTACTCATAACTTTTTACTTTTAAAAATATTATAAAATATAATCAATTGATTACAATTTTACATAAATAATTTTAAAAACCATTTAATTTGATTTCATCTTGATGTGTGCCAAAGAATGTTGAGTGTTAAAACATTATAATTCTCTTTAACATGATCAACACAAGTAACATAGGAGAGATTACTTATGTTGATAGGTATTGGATTTCAATAATTTACTTGTAAATTTCAATTGTGCTATTTAGCATGACATCAAATTTCAAATTATAACTACAATTCCTCTATGAGATGCAAAAGTTTAATGAAACAAGGAAATTATTAACTTGGTATGAACAAACAATGAAAATAAAAAATAAATGTACAAGAACTAGATTTATGGCACTTAACCACACAAAATCTTACCGTCTGTTCTACTAAAAGTGGCCGTAGGGGAATCCGGCAACAAACCACACATCACTGCTTCAGCTGTTTGTCTATACAATTGCAGACCCTTCATCTCTGCATTTGATGATTGATGAGAGCCAAACAATTTTATCCTAGACAAAAGAACCTGCAAACATGAAAATATCATTTAACTTCAATAATGTTAGATGTAGTTGCTTGTACTCATATAAACAACTATACCAAGATAACAAAAAGTCAAATCTGTGTATTTTCAAAATTTAGGATATGCAAATATTGAGACGATGGCCTATAATCACATCAACACAAATTACCTACAAGATTTTTACATTCGTAGTACAAATATTTATGAAATTAAAAAAAGATCTTAGTCAAACAGAATAAAAGATTACAATTTAAACACTTTTTTAAATTAGTTAAACCCATTGATAACAGAAACCATAGCAACATTTAATGAATGATAAATGCACCTGAGTTCCAGCCCGTTTGTCATCCCAGCTGAACCATGTTGGTCTTCCCCAGTCAGCAAAAGCATTTCCATGTTGCACAGTTACATAGCTTAGGTATGTTTTATCTCTAGTGGCATGAAAAAGCCAGCTAGCGGCCCACAAGAGTTCATCCTCATAACTAGTAGAGTTGTAGAAATTCTGGACTTTCGGAATGCTGACACTATAAGAACCTCTGTAGGTATCAGCAAAAGTAAATAACTTCTGGGCATGCTGAAGGAGCAAATCTGAATAGGTTGTGTTAATATTTTTGAAGACCAAGGAAGCTGCAGCCATAGCAGCAGATGTTTCAGCTGCCACATCTGTTCCTGGAGCAGTTTTGTTAACTTGAACAAGAGGCCTCTTTTCTGCCATTGTTTCTGGCCTTTCCCAACATTTGTGGTCTAAATCAGGATCACCCACCTGTAAGGATGATTAAATTCAATCATGCTGGACAACTATTATATAGAAAAATAATACAGGAACTTTCATTTTCTAGGAATGAAGGTGGACATTGTCAGGAGATGCAAGGGTTTAACACACATCTAAGTGCATGACTAAGAATATAGATCCTTTTCCTAATAATTATCTTTCTGCTCAACATATCTTATACACATTCCTCACAGAAAATAGGATCCAAAACTTACAATTGTAAACATGCTTATTATATATCAAATCCAGAACTTAAATTCTTGTATATATTTTCTGTTTTCATTTTTTGTATTTTTAAAAAAATTAATAAAAGCAAATATTTACCATTAATCTATAGCAACCATTCACCTCTAATAAATTCGAAAGTGTCAAAAAGTTAATAATAAATATTTGCTTTACTTTCCTTCTTGATTTTCAAATCCTACGTTTTAGCAAAAAAAATATGGAAATAGAAATTCTTCACTTGTTATGATTGTTAACTTAATTTGCAAGGTTCTAAGTTGGCAGCAAATACGAAAACCAACAGAAATTAAAGTCAAAACCTTTGAATAATAAATTACTCTATTCTGAAATCATTGTGAAACTGATTTGCAGTTAAATACCAAACCAAAGGCAAAGTGGAAATATCTGATTAGTAACTTTGAATCCTAAAGAAATTAGTTTTTTTTTTTGTCATGAATGCACTGCACCTTCAATTTATGCTATAGTTCAATAACCTACTTGATGCCGATGAGTTGAAGAAAATAGGGTTGGCTCCCTAATGAGGTCACTGATAAGGGCACCGTGTGACATGTCCTTACAATGGGTGCAGGGCACACCCCCAACCCCAAATTCGGTTGAAGCATTTCTCGGACCTGTCTTCATTTATGTGGCAACCAGATCACATGTCATGGCTCCAGTCTTTTTCTGAGCCAACCTGACCTGGTCTGTGTCCATCTTGATTTCTATTCCGTCTTCAACATGTTTGAGTGTTTCTCATTCTGGAGATACATGAGGCGGTGTTGATTGTGTAATCTAAATTATATCAAGCAAAACCTTCCATCATAATAGGTGAAAAATATTAAAAGTGCACGTATGATGCTGCTGTCCTGTCAAACATGTCCTACTTTAAACAGGCATGCGATAACAAAGTGTGAAACTTCTTCTTACCTGGATGTATAGCACATTGTCGGAAGGATGGGCATTTATCAAATAATCCGTGATCCACTTGAGAGCATCTAACGCTATCTGCAGCTGGTTCACAACATCCATTTGGTCACCGTATTCCAGAATTGACCATGACAACAATGTTGCAGTATAAGCCATGGGAAAACCAAACTTAATGTGATCCCCTGAATCATACATTCCTTTTGATAGGTCTAATCCTGCTTCTTTTCCATCATCCAAAGCTGAATCCCCTCTCCAAGAGATCTTGTTGTCGACTAACTTACCCGCTGTAAGAAATTAACAAACTTATCCAGGATCTACAATGTCTGCTGTTTGCCAAGTTAAGAAGAAAATCGTATATTTTGATTGGTAAAAGATACTCGTTCTGGATGAAGCCCAAGAAAAGAATTTCAGAGTTGTACTTTCATTAATCTCGAATAGAAAACATCGTAGAAGAAATTGCGAATTTGACATTAAAAAAAGAATTGAAAAGAAAACACACTATTTTACCAATTTCACAGATTATTCATACCCACGAGAGGTATAAATCTGAGCGTAAACTTGAGAGAAAAGCAAACGAGTTTGGAGCTGAGAGCAAAGAAAGCTACATTTTTGAATTTGGAAGAACTGCAGAGCTACTGCCAGAGCATCAGCATACTTCTTATCGATGGCCCCGGGTGGCCCGGGAACTGGGAGGACGTCTCTGTGGTGGTGATGTTTCTCCTTGATCGTTAACACGGCAGCCACGGCGACGAGAATCGCCACTGCAGCCACTATCAACCACCCGGTGCACCCTTTACTGTACTTGGACGACACCATTATCCAATCTCCGCTCCCGCTTCAGATCACAGTTGAAATAACACCTAAACCCTCGAAGATCACAGCCAGCGGAAACAAGGTCCAAGGGGCATCCAGAGACGCTTATTCCACCGACAATGCGGTCAAATGCAAGAACTCGAGCAAAGGAGATGGGAATTTGTAGGGTTCAAGAGAGATCAAAATGCAGAGAAGGATCAACCGGCCTGCGGCAACCAACACACCGTCTGTCTCCAAGCCCAACTTGTTCACCGACACCCTCGGCAGTACGGATCGGCCACTTTGATTCGTATATGTTTGTATGTTCGACTGACGTGTTAGTGTATGATAGGTGGAAATATTTTTTGTTCCTTGTGTGTGACGTTAAATCCACTACCCCGTACCATTACTGAGACAGCAAATCCCACCCTCCATTTTTTTACTTGAACGTTCTTTTCCTACGCACGGCTTAGCTACGCTGTCCGACTGGGCTCTCTACTGAGGCTCGGGAAGAAGATAGGAGTGCACGTGGTTTTAGTACAGCAAATTGTCAGTTCGGAAAGTGGGCGCTTACAAACGGGTACCGTTGGATGGAGTTTGGGAGAGAAAAGCAAAATCTTATCATTGGAGTTGGTGTGGTATCAGATCACGGAATATATTTGGCGGTTAGTGTCTGACGTTTTTAATTTGTATTATGATGTAGAATGATTCGTGAATTACTTGTGATTTTGGGGACTAATTGCTCTTAAATAATGTTCACCATTCCCTAAATACAAATATCACGCGATGTACTTAAGATTTAATATTTATTAAATAGTGTATTCCTATTTTAATTTACAAACAGAGTCAAACGTTCAAATTTACTTGATAAAGTAACGGAGATTAGATTTTTTTATTTTTTTTTTTAGTTTTTTTACCGAAACGTCCCGGTAACTTTGCCAATTAACTAAATTTCACTTTTAAAATGATCGAATCCTATATGGGAAACTTTGCATGCAGTCCCATTGACAAACATAATTTTACATACAGTCCCTACTTCTTAAATTCTTTATTTTCACTCTCTAGTTAAATATATTTATCTAATTACCCATGATATTTTTAGGTATAAAAAGTTTAAAAATCAGTATAATTTATCTTAAATTTAGTACATTAAATTTAGAATGTAGTATATTTTTTATCAAATTGAGTACGATTCTTTTTTCATCTTAATTGGATGGAAAATATATTAGATTTTCTTTAAATGGTATTGATCCTGTCCGAGCGCTGAGTCGATGGATGCTGGGAACGTGGTACTCTCCGCTGTCTTCAACTGGTGATGTGGACCTCCGGCGGACCTGCAAAAAAGCCGAGCCGAGAGGGGTTTCCCGGTAACGACCCTCCGACGCTCAAGTCAGGCAGCGAAGAAGAAGAACAAGACAACGTTACTGTGGCTACAGTGATCAGAATTGCATACCTCCGTCGAAGTCTGGGGGTCCTTATATAGGATCCCGGGGAGGCGCGGGCATGTTTTTTTATGCGTGCACGCTTCCCCAAACATACCTCAGTAGGTTGTGTCAGAAAAGCATGCATGACGTCATTTCACAATCGTCCGAGCATATCCCGGATGTGACGGTGGAAGCTTCCACCGTACGATACTCTGTCCGCTCCGGGTGCCGACCATGCTGTTTGTCGGCAGCCGGTGTCTCAAGGACGAAGTTACCAGTTGTCCTTTTTGTCTCCTAACGCTATTACTTGTTCCTGGGCCGAGCAGACCAGCCGCTCGGCGCTCATGGCCTCCGGGAAGCCCTGCTCATGTGCTCGGATGGAATTGCGCCTTATTGTCCTGCGGCTCGGCCGAGCGGCCTGTCCGCCCGACCCATAGACTTTTTTACCTTGAGCATCGGAAACCCGACCCCTGGTCGGGTTGTCTTTCGTCCGGTCCGGGAGACCCTTGGCCATATGTCCTGTCGGTCGGATGCTCGGTCGGCCCGCAACTCCGCTCGGCACGACCTCTGGCCGCTCGGCACGACCTTGGGATTGACCCTCTTGACCATTGACATCCACGTGTCGTTGACCTCCCGCCAACGAGTGATCCCCCGTCCTTACCACCAGATCACATGCCTCCCCCTCAAGTCTAGTCGAAGGAGGCGCCGAGCTCGACTGACTGGACTATAAGTTTGGCCGAGCGTGTACCCCCGTTTGGTCGATCGGCTTGTGATAATGTCCATGGGATCTTCTCGGAATGCGTGCAAATCTCCGTCATTATGGTTGAGCACGCGGGTTCTGCCTCGTGATGGGGCTCATTAAATGCTCTCCTCTGATCGAGTGCTACGTGGCGCTGGTGACGTCATCGTACGTCCGCCGCCTTACGCCCGATGCGACGTTCGTTGGTTTGAAATGTACGGTTGGATGCGGGCCTCGGGTTATGTGACCTGCATCCGACGGTTCGGGCGGATCGAGCCCACCCTTATAAGGCTTTCGCCGCCTTCCTCCGCCGCACCTTTGCCTTCGCGTGCTCGGAAGCCTCTCCCTGCGCTCCTCGCTCCGGTGACCTTGTTCCCCGGCATTCCGGCGACCCCTCGCCCTCTTCCTTCGATCATCTTTTCTGTAAGGTTCTTCTCCCCTTCTCTCTTTGGTTCCCGTGTTGTCGTTCTTGGTCGCGTTCTTGTCTTTTAGTTACTGTTTCGCTCATCTTCTTGCTCGCGCCTTTGTTTTTCCTTTCGACTTCTGCCTCCTCCGTTGTCCCGACGATGGCAAGCTCTTCTCAGCCCGCGGACCTTGCTTTCGGCCCATGATATACCACCATGGAGTCGCGGTTCGATCGGGCGTGATGCCGAGAGCCTGATTAACGCTTTCGACATCCCTTCTGATTTCGAATTGATTTTACCTTCGCCTTCCGCTAGGCCGCACAAACCTCCGCGTGGCGCTTTTTATCTTTTTCGCAACCAATTCACAGCCGGTCTGCGGTTTCCTCTCCACCCCTTCATCGTTGAAGTTTGCGACTTCTTTGGCATTCCGCTCGCCCAGTTGGTTCCCAACACTTTTCGCCTTCTGTGCGGAGTTGTGGTATTATTTAAGATACACAACATTCCCCTCCGCCCGGAAGTCTTCTATTATTTCTACTATCCCAAGCAGTCCGAGCTGGACACTTATCTATTTTAGGCTCGGCCTGGTTTGGTCTTTTTTGATAAACAACCCTCTTCCAACAAACATTGGAAAGAGAACTACTTTTTTCTTCGTATCCTCGGTCGGCTTCCTTTCCGGACCAAATGGCAGGTCGGACCGCCCACCTCCCCCGAGCTGAAGAAGTTTAAGATCCAACCGGACTATCTTCAAGCAGCGAATCTGCTAGCCGGTCTGAAGCTCGACATCAACAAGCTCCTACCTGAAGGAGTGATGTATATATTCAGTTTGAGTCCGAGCCGGACTCCGCTCCCGAGCAGCTTTGGTAAGAACTTCACTTGTACATTTGCCTTGAGTTCTAACTGATTTCCTTCTCCTTTCCTTGCAGCGAACATTGTAATGGAGTTTGTGCTGTTCGGAATTTTGAAGAAAAAAGTGGTTGCGCTCGAGGCGGCAGCGGCCAAGGAAATGGAGCAGTTTGGCATTGCTCCGGTCGGCTCTCACGAGGGTGAGAGCGAGACAAATACAGGGGAGTCAGCTGCTCAAGCTTCACCTGTGGATGCGGTTAGCGGTGCAACTTCTAGCAAAGAACCGACCCTTCGGGAGGAAGACTTTGATCCAGAGGACGAGCTCCCGCTCGATAGGAAAATACGGCGTGTTGAGGTGCCTCTCCGTTCGGCCACCTCCGCAGTGCAAGCGTCTGAGCTGATGGGCACCGCATCTCAACGCGGCAAAGCACCATCGGTCGAGGTGCTCTCCTCCGACCGGATCCCCTCCCAACTGGATCCGCCTGCGAACCCCCTCGAAGCGGTGTCGGTCATCTCTCTTCCTCCTGTACCCCGCCGAGTTCGCCGCTCGGGCATTCTATCCATCATGTCCAGCCCCGCCTCCGATCCCTTGGCGTCCGCTCACACGACTCCGGGTCGGCGCCGCACTATTAGGGCCACCCTGCACCTCCCCACTGAGGCGTTTATAGCCGAGTCCGATCAGCCGACGGCTCCTGAACATATGATCACTATCAAGGGGCCCCTTGCTGAGATGTGGGCGGACGCCCGGGTCCGTGTAACTATGATACCGCTCGACAAACTGGCTGACAGTCACATGTAGCAGTCCACAGGAGTAAGCTTCATTTCTGCTCTTTTATGTAGCCTTCCCGGTCGGCCTTTTAACATTCCTGTGTATATCAGAGATGGGTGGAAAACATTGTTGTTGCCAACCGCTTGGCAATGGTGGAGGAGGAGCTGAAGAGACTGAGGAGTCCGGGCGGCCCGTCTTCTTCTCGAGGCCCTTCTTATGCCGAGCTGCAAAAGGAGCTCGCAAAAACCAAGGACATGTTAGAGGCCGAGCGGAAGAAGACGGCCGACCAGGCCTACATGCTGGACCAGCTCGACAAACAGGTCAAAACTTATGACCGCAAGATAGAACTTGCAACTACTCGGAAGAATACCACCATCTCTGATTTGGAAGTGAAGAACGTGGAGGCTCGCGCCCTGGAACAGCGGGTAAAGGAGTTGGCGGATCTGCTAGACCGCGAGAAGAAGGGTCGTTCGGTCGAGGTGACCAAACTCAAGGACGATTTGAAGGCCCTGCAAGAGGCTCTTGATGCTTCTCGTGCCGCCTTCAAGGAGTACCAAGAGGCGGAGCCCGACCGCGTCGCCACCTTGAGGCAAACATACATCCGCTCGGCGGAATTTGTGGAGAAGGTTTGCGACCGGATGATCATCGCCTTCGAGTTGGCCATCACCACCACGGCGGACTATCTGAAGTCCAAAGGTCAGCTCCCCGAATTCGTGGTCATCCCTGCTACGGAGCATGCGGCGCTTCTCACCGCCATCCCAAAGCATGTTTTCAACTACCTTGAATGAAATATTTTTCTGTAATCCTCCCGATTGGCTAAACCTCAATTTTAATCAACTGCATCTGTAACTTTTTCCCCCGGTCGGCGAATTTTTAAATGTAACTTTAGAATGACAACTTTTGCTTTGTCAGCCTTTTGTTTGAGTGCTCCTTGCAACTGTGCCCACCGGTCGCTCGACCTTTTTTCCGCTGTATTTTCTAAACTTCCCCGATCGGTCGAACGACCTTCCGTCCTGCCTGGATTTTCTGTTTTTCGTTGAAGAGTTTTTTCTTAACTGCGCTGCTCGGTCAAATGACTTTCCTGTTAGAGTGTATACTGAAAGCCTAAGCTTTTGTAAACATTTATTTTGAATAAAAAATTACATTTGGTCAAATTGTCTACATTTAGTTGTAGTTGTTCAATTAATTTATATTGTAGATAACATAGTATGTGGTGCCACATACAGAAGATGATGTTATCAGTACCTTATAAATTATAAACAGTAGCTCACGACCAAAATGGAAAGGAACAAATCATTGGAAGGTCGTAATGTAATTAGGAATTAGTTTATCTTGACTATATAATTATACTAGTACACTTAGAGTGTATTGAGTAGGACCATTAGAGGTCGTTTCTTTTATACTGACTTTATAAAGGAACAAAGACCTCAGTTATTATGGAAGTGTGTGCTCTTAATCCTAATATAATAACAAGCACATATATTTGATATTTATTTCTTTAATTTATCAATGGGTGAGATTTAGTTCGATAAATCAATAAGCCCGATAAGTTGGGAAATGATATCACTTATAGTGTGTGTTGTTGATTATAGAAGGAAACTGTGTCCTAGAAATCTAGGTTGATAATGTCCCCAAGATGAGCTCATAAGGATTGTCATGTTAAACCCTGCAGGTGGACTCAGTCCGACATGATGATAAGGTTTAGTGGTACTATTCTTGGATTAAGATATTAATTAAATGAGTTATCAGTAACTCACTTAATTAGTGGACATTCGACATCTTAAACACAGGGAGACTAACACACTCATAATAAGAAGGAGCCCAAAAATGTAATTTGGGATTGGTGCGGTAGTTCAATAATAGTTCTCTAGTGGAATGAATTATTATTGATAACATTAAGTTGTGTGTTCGGGGCGAACACGGGATGCTTAATTTTATCGGGAGACCAAAACCAATTTCTCCTCTCGGTCCCTATCGTAGCCTCTTATTTATAGAGTACTATACCCACCTTCGTACCCATGATGTAGGGGCCGGCCAAGCTAGCTTGTGGTTCAAGCTAGGGTCGGCCAAGCCTTGGTTCATGGGTGGTCGGCCCTAGCTTGAACCCAAGCTTAGGTGGTCGGCCCCCATTAAATTAAAAAGAATTTTAATTTAAAATTTTTCTTATGTGAAAGATATAATTTATTGGAGAGATTACAAATTAAAATATCTCTTAAAAGGATCTACAAAAGATTAAAGAAAGAGATTAGATCTCTTTTCTTATTTGTAGATTGGAAAGATATTTTATTTTTCTTCTTTATAAATTATTCACATGTTGAAAAATTAAAATTATTGGAATTTCTTTTTATCAACCATGAAGGGATTTTAAAGGGAAATTTTATTTTTTTTTTAAATTTCTAAAGACAAATAAGGAATTTTAATTGTTGATTGAAATTGTCTTGTTTGCTCTTGTTGATGTGGTCGGCCAAGACATGAATGTTTAGGAAATTTTGTTTAATTTTTCTTAATTAATTCATGTCAAGGAAAGTTAAGGAAATTTTATTGTAATTAAATTTCCTTATTTACCAAAGTTAAGGATTATAAAAGAGGGGGTTGGGGTGCCTTCATGAGACACAACCTCTATTATTCTCTCCCTCTTTTTCCTTGGTGTTGTGGTCGCCCATCCTCTCTCCCTCTCTTCCTCTTTGTGGTGGTCGAAACCCTTCCTTGCTTGGAGCTCTTGTGGTGGTCGGATACTACTTAAAGAAGAAGAAGGAGAGAAAGCTTGCATCCCTTGGAGCTTAGTTGGTAGAAAAAGTTCTTCATCCTTGGATTTTGGTGCTTGGCCGAAACTTGAAGGAAGAAGAAGAAGGTGCTAGGTGGTCCTCATCTTAGAAGATCGTTGCCCACACAACGTCCGAGGTTAGAAGAGGAATACGGTAGAAGATCAAGAGGTCTTTCTAAAAGGTATAACTAGTATTTTTCTTTTCCGCATCATACTAGTTATTTTTGGAAATAATACCAAATACAAGACGCATGCGATTCTAGTATTTCGAATTTGTTTTCGATTTTGTGTTCTTTTGTTTTTCTTTTCCTTGTGATTTGATTGTTCTTTTTAGTTGACCTAAAGTTATTTAAGGAAATTAAATATTAACTTTCCTTAAAAGGCTTTGTCAAGTCGGTGGTGGTTGCTCCCATATCCAAGAAGGTCATGTGCCTCGCCACGTCAGTACTGGAAGCCAATTTTGGAAATTAATATTTAATAGAATTAATAACCTAGGTGATTTGGATCGAAAGTGTTAAGTTCCGCAGGAGATCCAAGTCTAAACCTAAAAGAACAAATAGATTAAACTTTGGATCAAACGTGTTAAGTTCCGCAGGCGATCCAAGTTTAATTTAAAAGAACACATGGTAGCTAGGAAAAGGTTCAGACCTTTGTACAAAATTTTTGTACAGTGGAACCATTAGGTTTTCCGAGTAGCATCCAACATTTCCAATCCATATGGAATTCTTGCTAGCGTGTCGCTGAGGTGCCTCTGCGTGATGTTGTCCCATCCGGGAGGTTTATAGTCGCCGCTTAGACTCTAGAGTTTAACGTCGCCGCTCGACGGCCTTCATGCTGAGGGTTTTATAGTCGCCGGTCCGACTCTAGAGTTTAACGTCGTCGCGCTCGACGGTCTTCATGCTGGGGGTTTTATAGTCGCCGGTCCGACTCTAGAGTTTAACGTCGCCGCTCGACGGTCTTCATGCCGGGGGGTTTATAGTCGCCGCTCCGACTCTAGAGTTTAACGTCGCCGCTCGACGGTCTTCATGCCGGGGGGTTTATAGTCGTTGGTCCGACTCTAGAGTTTAACGTCGCCGCTCGACGGTCTTCATGCCGGGGGGTTTATAGACCTGGTCCGACTCTAGAGTTTAACGTCGCCGCTCGACGGTCTTCAAGCCGGGGGGTATATAGTCGTCGGTCCGACTCTAGAGTTTAACGTCGCCGCTCGACAGTCTTCATGCCGGGGGTTTATAGTCGCCGATCCGACTCTAGAGTTTAACGTCGCCGCTCGACAGTCTTCATGCCGGGGGGTTTATCGTTGCCGATCCGACTCTAGAGTTTAACGTCGCCGCTCGACGGTCTTCATGCCGGGGGGTTTATAGTCGCCGGTCCGACTCTAGAGTTTAACGTCGCCGCTCGACGGTCTTCAAGCCGGAGGGTTTATAGTCGCCGGTCCAACTCTAGAGTTTAACGTCGTCGCTCGACGGTCTTCATGTCGGGGGGTTTATAGTCGCCGGTCCAACTCTAGAGTTTAACGTCGCCGCTCGACGGTCTTCATGTAGCTTGCCGTTCGGCTAATAATGCGCATACCCTTCACAAATTTTCTTATCTTCAC
Organism: Zingiber officinale; assembly: GCF_018446385.1. Classification (NCBI taxonomy): domain Eukaryota; kingdom Viridiplantae; phylum Streptophyta; class Magnoliopsida; order Zingiberales; family Zingiberaceae; genus Zingiber; species Zingiber officinale. The sequence continues at coordinate 68,043,311 of NC_055998.1, forward strand.
TCCTGCAGCCAAAGGATACAGACGAACGGAACATACATGAAGTGAATTACACTAGCGCACCTTTCATCCAGCATGGTACGGCTGGATGTGGTTTGTGCTCCATAACCGATCTAGCCATCGTCCGTCCTCATCTTCCAGGTAGTAGGCACCCGATCGGAGGTTATCAACGATTTTGAAGGGCCCCGCCCAGGGAGCTTCCATCTTGCTCACATCACCGACCGGCTTCACTTTCTTCCACACAAGATCGTCGACCTGGAAGGATCGATCTGGGAATTACAGGCCTGTTGTAATTCTGCTTCATTCTCTGCCTGTACGCCATCAGTCGGACGACTGCTTTAGCTCTTGCTTCGTCAACTAGGTCCAACTCCAACTGCCTCCGCTCGGCGTTGTCCCCATCGTAGCTTTAGACCCGATCGGACTCTACTCCGACCTCGACTGAGACGATTGCCTCGCCTCCGTACACCAAGTGGAACGGTGTTACCCCCGTTCCCTCCTTTGGGGTTGTGCGAATGGCCCATAGTACGCCCGGCAACTCGTCCACCCAGCTTCCTCCCATGTGGTCGAGCCGAACCCGAAGTATCCGCAAGATCTCCCGATTGGCCACTTTGGCTTGACCATTGCTTTGAGGGTACTCTACGGAGGTGAAGTGTTGTTCGATGCCATACCCCTTGCACCATTCTCCGAGCTGCTGATCGACGAACTGCCGGACATTATCCGAAATGAGCCGACGAGGGATGCCGAACCGACAAATTATATGCTGCCAGATGAACTTCTTAACCATCTGCGCGGTTATCTTGTCTAGTGGTTCGGCTTCGACCCATTTGGAGAAGTAGTCGACTGCCACCAGTAGAAACCTCCGCTGACCGGTCGCTATGGGGAAAGGCCCTATGATATCCATGCCTCATTGGTCAAACGGACAGGATACTGTGGACGCCTTCATTTCCTTCGTAGGCCTATGGGAGAAGTTGTGGTACCTCTGACAATAAAGGCATGTGGCGACGGTCCGAGCGGCGTCTTCCTGTAGAGTTGGCCAGAAGTATCCGGCCAGCAGGATCTTCCTAGCCAAAGACCGGCCGCCCGGATGACCTCCGCAAGATCCTTGGTATACCTCTTGGAGAATGTACTCTGCGTCCTCCGAACTGACGCACTTTAGCAGCGGCCGGGAGAACGCCTTCTTGTAAAGGTGATCCCCGATGAGCGTGAACCGGCCGGCTCTCCTCCTCAATAGCTGGGCTTCCTCCCGATCAGACGGCGTGGCCTCCGATCGTAAAAATTCTATTATGGATGTCCTCCAATCGCTCGGGAATGTGAGGCCTTCCATCCAGTCGATGTGTGCCACCAGGGACACTTGCTCGATTGGTTGTTGGATGACGACCGGCGATATTGAACTGGCGAGCTTGGCTAGCTCATCCGCAGACTAGTTCTCGGCTCGGGGGATCTTCTGTATGACAACTTCGGCGAAGTTGATCTTCAGCTTTTCAAAGGCCTCCTCGTAGAGCCTGAGCCTCGCGTTGTTTATCTCGAAGGACCATGAGAGTTGCTGAGCAGCCAACTGGGAGTCTGAAAATAGCGTCACCCGGCTGGCTCCCACGTGTCGCGCGGCCTGCAGGGCGGCTATGAGGGCCTAATATTCCGCTTCATTATTGGTTGCTCGGTAGTCTAGCCGGACGGACAGGTGCATCCGCTCTTCTTGAGGGGAAAGTAACAGGATACCAATTCCGCTTCCGAGCCGAGTGGACGATCCATTCACAAATACTTTCCACATAGCTTCGGGCTCAGGATTTTGCACCTCGGACACAAAATCTGCCAAGGACTGCGCCTTAATCGCCGAGCGGGGTTGATACTGAATGTCGAATTCACTCAACTCTGTTGTCCACTTGATGAGCTGCCCGGACGCTTCTAGATTCAGGAGCACCCTTCCCAGCGGGTTGTTTGTCATCACGATGATTGTATGCGCCAAAAAATAAGGGTGCAATCTCCACGCTGTGAGGATCAAGGCAAAAGCCAATTTCTCGAGACCAGTGTAGCGAGATTTAGCTTCCTTTAGAATGTGGCTTAAGAAGTACACGGGCTGCTCTTCGTTGTTCGGCCTCACTAATGCCGAGCCCACAGCATGCTCGGTCGAAGACAAATAAATACGGAGCGGCTCTCCTATAGCCGGTTTGGCCAGCACGGGCAAAGAATTGAGATAAGTCTTCAGCTCCTCGAACGCTCGATTGCATTCCTCGTCCCATTGAAACTTGGTAGCTTTGCGCAGAATCTTGAAGAAAGGAAGGCTTCGGTCAACCGTTCGGGAGATGAATCATGATAGCGCCGTTATCAGACCGGTGAGGCGCTGTACTTCTCGAAGATTTTTGGGAGACGACATATCTTGCAATGCTTTCACCTTGCTGGGATTCGCCTCTATGCCCCGCTCGGTCACAATATAGCCCAAGAAACACCCGCCTTTTGCTCCGAACAAGCACTTTTGGGGGTTCAGCTTGACCCCGTATCTCCTCAGTGTCTGGAAAGTTTCTTCCAAATCCGCATAAAGGTCCGCCGCTCGGAAGGATTTGATAAGTATATCATCTACGTATACTTCCAAGTTGCGCCCGATTTGCTCCCGAAATACCTTGTCCATCAGCCGCTGGTAGGTAGCTCCTACGTTCTTCAGCTCGAACGGCATTACGTTGTAATAGTAAGTGTCGTCTGCAGTAACGAAACTGACCTTTTCTTGGTCTCCTCGGGTGAGCGGCACTTGATGGTAGCCTTGATAAGCATCCAACAGTATATCAGCTCGCACCCGGTTGTGGAGTCTACTAGTTGATCGATCCGGGGATGAGGGTAGAAATCCTTCGGGCAGGCCTTGTTCAAATCCCGGAAGTCAATGCAAACTCTCCATTTGTTGTCTGGTTTGGAGACCAGCACCACGTTTGCGAGCCAGCTCGGGAACTATACCTCCCTTATGTGGTTGGCCTCCAAGAGCTTCTCCACCTCCGCTCAGATGATGATATTCTGTTCAGCACTGAAGTCCCTCTTCCTTTGCTTTACTGGCCAAGCATCCGGTCGGACGTGAAGCTCGTGCTGCGCTATGCTCGGCGAGACTCCTGGCAACTCGTGGGTCGACCAAGCGAAAATGTCGTAATTTTTCTGGAGGCATCTGACCAGCTTCTCTTTCTGGCTTGCTTCCAGGTCGGATGCTATGAAAGATGTGACCTCCAATCGGGCAGGATAGATCTGTACCTCCTCCTTTTCTTCATAAACTAGAGAAGGTGGCTTTTCGGTTATAGCATTTACCTCGACTCGTGGCACTTTCCGAGCGGATTTAGCCTCGGCTCGGACCATCTCTACATAGCATTGCCGAGCGGCAAGCTGATCTCCTCGAACCTCCCCAACTTGGTCTTCCACCAGGAATTTGATCTTCTGGCAGAAGGTGGAGACGACCGCTCGGAACTCGTTAAGAGCCGGTCGCCCCAGGATAACATTGTACACGAAGGGAGCGTCGACCACGATGAAGTTGGCGGTCCGCGTTCTTCTGAGTGGCTCCTCCCCCAGCGAGATAGCCAGCTGGACCTGTCTGACTGGCAAAACTTCGTTACCGGTGAACCCGTAGAGGGGGGTTGTCATCGGCAACAACTCGGCTCGGTCGATTTGCAATTGGTCGAAGGCCTTCCGGAAGATTATGTTGACCGAGCTGCCTGTATCAATAAAGATGCGGTGAATAGTGTAGTTAGCTATTACCGCTCGGATGATGAGGGCGTCATCATGCGGGACTTCGACTCCCTCAAGGTCCCTAGGCCCAAAGCTGATCTCGGGCCCGTTCGCCCGCTCCTGACTGCAGCCAACTACATGGATCATGAGCTGCCTTGCATGCGCTTTTCGTGCCCTGTTGGAGTCACCTCCGGTCGGCCCTCCAGCAATGATGTTGATTTCACCCCTCGACGCATTGCCTCTATTCTCCTCCTCCCGAGTGGATTGTCGGGGTCTTTCATGCGATGCCCGAGGAATGACCCTGTGCTGCTGGTTATGTTGCCGCTCGGGAGATCTTCTTTCTGTACGCCGGGCGGGACTTTGGTGTTGATGTCGTCGATTTGGTGAAGGTGATCGACGGCGATAGCTTCTCGACGTAAGATGAACGATTGGGGGGAGGCTCCGACAGTCGCAGGTGTTGTGAGTTGCTGACTGATGGAGCGAACAAAATATGGGAGTCCATACCTTCCCCTTGGGCTTGGGTCGATAGGCTGCCACCTACTGGACGGCGTGCGGCCTTGTGTGCTGATGAGGACGGGCTGGTTCTGCCCGTAGTCCTCTCGGTGTTTGATGAGTAGTGGGTCGCTTTCGTTCGGCTGAGGATGATGGCTCGGAGGGTATTTCTTTTTTCCTTGCCATCTGAGCTTCCTCCACATTGATGTACTCGTTGGCTTTGTTCAGCATATGGTCGTAGCTGCGAGGTGGCTTTTGGATAAGCGATCGGAAGAACTCACCGTCCACAAGCCCCTGTGTGAACGCGTTCATCATAGTTTCCGAGGTGACCGTCGGGATGTCCATGGCCACCTGGTTGAAGCGTTGGATGTAAGCTCGGAGCGACTCCCTCGATCCTTGCTTGATGGCGAATAGACTGACGCTGGTTTTCTGATAGCGTCTGTTGCTTGCGAAGTGGTGGAGAAAGGTCGTGCGGAACTCTTTAAGGCTTGTTATTGATCCGTCCGGCAGCCTCCGGAACCACTGTTGCGCTGACCCAGAAAGGGTGGTGAGGAACATTCGGTACTTCACCTCATCTGTATATTGATGTAAAGTGGCGGTGTTATTAAACTTACCCAGATGGTCGTCTAGGTTAGTGGTCTCATTGTATTCCCCGATCGCCAGGGGCGCGTAATGCCTTTGTAGTGGGTCGCGCAGGATGACCTCGGAGAACTGTCTATTGATCCGCTCGAGGGACGAGTCTGTCCGTGGCGCCTTGCCTTTTCTATTGTCCCGCGCGAGGGCTTCGTCTGACGAAGATCCTCGGTCGAGGTTGGCCTGAGCGACTTCTAACGGCGTTTGGAATAAAGCCCGATGGAACGGTATCGGGGCGGGCGGAGCTTCCACCTGAGTGCCAGTCGAACCTTTGTTCTGACCCCATATTGAGAGCTGCTCCGACCGGTCGTCTGGTGACGCTCGACCACCTGATGCCGAAGCGCTAACCGATCGGCTTGAACCTTTTGCTGCTGCTCGACTATCTTGGCTGCCCGTGCTTGGATGAGCGCGTCTAATTCTTCGGGAGAGAGCGTCACCATGAGTTGGCGTCCAGCGTCTTCCATCGTCTCTGCTCGGATTCAAGTGTGTTCCCACAAACGACGCCAATTTGATCTTGTCCGAGCGCTGAGTCGATGGACGCTGGGGACATGGTGCTCTCCGTTGTCTTCGACTGGTGATGTGGACCTCCGGCAAACCTGCAAAGAAGCGAGCCGGGAGGGGTTTCTCGGCGACGACCCTCCGACGCTCAAGTCAGGCAGCGAAGAAGAAGAACAAGGCAACGTTACTGTGGCTACAGTGATCAGAATTGCATACCTCCGTCGAAGTCTGGGGGTCCTTATATAGGACCCCGGGGAAGCGCGAGCACACTTCTTGATGCGTGCACACTTCCCTAAACATACCTCAGTAGGTTGTGTCAAAAAAGCATGTCTGACACCATTCCGCAATCGTCCGAGCATATCCCGGATGTGACGGTGGAAGCTTACATGTGATTCGGTGGTAAGGACGGGGGATCACTCGTTGGCGGGAGGTTAATGACACGTGGAGGTCCATGCTCAACAGGGTCAATCCCAGGTCGTGTCGAGCGGCCAGAGGTCGTACCGAGCGGAGTTGCGGGCCGACCGAGCATCCGGCCAACCGGACATATAGCCAAGGGTCTCCAGGACTGGACGAAAGACAGCCTGACAAGGGGTCGAGTTTCCGATGCTCAAGGTAAAAAGGTCTATCGGCCGGGCGGACAGGCCGCTCGGCCGAGCCGCAGGACAATAAGGCGCAATTCCATCCGAGCACATGAGCAGGGCTTCCCGGAGGCCTGAGCGCCGAGCGGCTGGTACGCTCAGCCCGGGAACAGGTAATAGCGCTAGGAGACAAAAAGGACAACTGGTAACTTCGTCCTCGAGACACCCGCCGCCGACAAATAGCATGGTCAGCGGCCGAAGCGGACAGAGTATCGTACGGTGGAAGCTTCCACCATCACATCCGGGATATGCCTAGACGATTGCAAAATGGTGTTAGGCATGCTTTTCTGACACAACCTACTGAGGTATGTTTGGGGAAGCGTGAACGCATCAAGAAGCGTGCCCGCGCCTCCCCGGGGTCCTATATAAGGACCCCCAGACTTCGACGGAGGTATGCAATTCTGATCACTGTAGTCATAGTAACGTTGCCTTGTTCTTCTTCTTCGCTGCCTGACTTGAGCGTCGAAGGGTCATCGCCGGGAAACCCCTCCTGGTTCGGCTTCTTTGCAGGTCCGCCGGAGGTCCACATCACCAGTCGAAGACAGCGGAGAGCACCACGTCCCCAGCGTCCATCGACTCAGCGCTCGGAGAGAAGGGGAGAAGAACCTTACAGGAAAGATGATCGAAGGAAGAGGGCGAGGGGTCGCCGGAATGCAGGGGAACAAGGTCACCGAAGCGAGGAGTGCAGGGAGAGGCTTCTGAGCACGCGAAGGCAAAGGTGCGGCAGAGGAAGGCGGCAAAAGCCTTATAAGGGTGGGTTCGATCCGCCCGAACCGTCGGATGCAGGTCACATAACCCGAGGCCCGCATCCAACCGTCCATTTCAAACCACGAACGTCGCATCGGGCGTAAGGCGACGGTCGTACGATGATGTCACCAGCGCCACATGGCACTCGGTCAGAGGAGAGCATTTAATGAGCCCCATCATGAGGCAGAACCCGCGTGCTCAACCATAATGGCGGAGATTTTCACGTATTCCGAAAAGATCCCGCGAACATTATCATAAGCCGATCGACCAAACGGGGGTACACGCTCAGCCAAACTCATAGTCCAGTCAGTCGGTCTCGGCACCTCCTTCGACTAGACTTGAGGGGGAGGCATGTGATCTGGTGGTAAGGACGGGGGATCACTCGTTGGCGGGAGGTCAATGACACCTGGAGGTCAATGGTCAAGAGGGTCAATCCTAAGGTCGTGCCGAGCGACCAGAGGTTGTGCCGAGCGGAGTTGCGGGCCGACCGAGCATCCGGCCAACCGGACATATGGCCAAGGGTCTCCCGGACCGGACGAAAGACAGCCCGACCAGGGGTCGGGTTTCCGATGCTCAAGGTAAAAGGGTCTATGGGCCGGGCGGACAGGCCTTCGGCTGAGCCGTAGGACAATAAGGCGCAATTCTATCCGAGCACATGAGCAGGGCTTCTCGGAGGCCATGAGCGCCGAGCGGCTGGTCCGCTCGGCCCGGGAACAGGTAATAACGTTAGGAGACAAAAAGGACAACTGGTAACTTCGTCCTCGAGACACCTGCCGCCGACAAACAGCATGGTCGGCGGCCAGAGCGGACAGAGTATTGTACGGTGGAAGCTTGCACCGTCACATCCGGGATATGCTCGGACGATTGCGGAATGACGTCATGCATGCTTTTCTGACACAACCTACTGAGGTATGTTTGGGGAAGCGTGCACGCATCAAGAAGCATGTCCGCACCTCCCCGGGGTCCTATATAAGGACCCCTAGACTTCGACGGAGGTATGGAATTCTGATCACTATAGCCACAGTAACGTTGCCTTGTTCTTCTTCTTCGCTGCCTGACTTGAGTATCGGAGGGTCGTCGCCGGGAAACCCCTCCCGGCTCGGCTTCTTTGCAGGTCCGCCGAAGGTCCACATCACCAATCGAAGACAGCGGAAAGCACCACGTCCCCAACGTCCATCGACTCAGCGCTCGGACAGGATCAAGTACTCAATTGGATGAAAAATATACTAGATTTTCTTTAAATGATAAATAGTGCTAAATTCTGGAGGAATTATATTAAGAAAAAAGTTGTGCTCAATTTAATAGAACATATACTCGATTCTAGTTTAAAGTGTTGAATTTAATAGGAATTATACTCGTTTTTAGACTATTTGTACCTAAAAAAAATATGAGAGTTAATTTTGATAGAAAATATACACGATTTTCCTTAAATGTATTCAATTGGATGAAAATATACTAAATTTTGTTTAAATGGTACTGAATTTAGGAGAAATTATATTAAGCAGGGAAAAAATCATGCTCAATTTAATAGAAAATATACTTGATTCTAATGTAAAATACTGAATTTAACAGGAATTATACTCGTTTTTAGATATTTTTATACCTAAAAAATATGAGAGATAATTTTGATAGAAAATATACTCGATTCTAGTATAAAATGCTGACTTTAAGAAGAATTATACTCATTCTTGGACTTTTTATACCTAAAAAATTTGAGGGCAATTAGGTCATGATATTTACATGAGGGGAGTTGAAGCAAAGGAAACTTTGCTTGTAGGGAGTGGAAACAAAGTTTTTTGGATAAAGGAACTGCATGCAAAATTAAGAATGAGATTGGGGATTTTTCTCCACTTTACCGATCCTATATCCTATACCCATTTTACCTCTCTTCATTTACCTTAATCTGTTACTGTCGATTAGGATATTTTTTTATTAGAAAAATAGACCTTTTTTTAAAAATATATATATTAATTCATATTAAAAAAATTATTACTTTCAATATATTATGCCAAATTGATATTTAACAACATGAATATATTCAAAAGAACTAGATGAGCACATAAAATATGATTCCATATCATTCTGAGCTCACTAGGTCCATTAGTTGATTTTAATCGAAACTAATCAAAATCGACTGATGGGCTTAGAGAATTTAGAATAATGTGAAATCAGATCCTATATATTCATCTAGTTTTCCTGATTATATCTATGCCATCAAACATCAATTGGGAACAATATAGTGAGAGTAATAATTTTTATAACACAAATTAGACTTTTCTAATATATTTGTGTTAAAAAATCACTGTTCTCAATATAGTGTGTCAAATTGATATTTGAGAACATGTATATAATAAAGAAAACTAGACGAACATATAAAACATGATTTCATATCATTCTGTTCTCCCAAGGTTCATCTAATGATTTTTCTTGAAATTGGTCAAAATCAGCTGATGAATCTAGAGAGTTTGGAATGATATATAACCAGATTTTATATATTTGTCTAGTTCTCTTGCTTATATTCATACCCTTAAATATCAATTTGGCACATTATATTGAGAACAGTGATTTTTTAAACATGAATATGTTCAAAAAATCTATTTCATGTTAAAAAAATCATTGCTCTCAATATAGTGTGTCAAATTAATGTTTGAGGGCATGAATATAATTAAGAGAACTAGACGAACATATAAGACATGATTTTATATCATTTAGAGCTCTCTAAGTCCATCAACTAATTTTGATTATAAAAACTGACTGATAAACCTAGAGAGATCGAAATGATATGGAATTATGTTCAATGTGCTCGTCTAGTTCTTTTGATTATATTCTGTTGGTACTTAAAGCACTGGCTAATCAAACATGTGTTTTGATATTGGCAAAGGTTTAAAGTTAACAGTTGTTGTGATCTAACAAGGTTGCCTGAGTATGCAGAAAATTTCTAGTCGAGGCTAGGTAAGAAGTCCTGGTTAAGTAGTGTACTGGGCAAAAGACTTGGCAGATAAAGGACATCAGGCAAAAGTCCTGGGGGTTGTATACACTAGGCAGAAGTCTAGGTGGATCGAAGATCGAACATCTAGCGAAAGTCCCGGAGGTCAAGGTCAGATGTTGAACAAAAGTCCAAATGGTGTTTGTCAAAATGTAATCTTTCCTTAGAGGAGTATGTGAGAACATGTTCCCCATTAAGGGAACAGTAGACGTCCATTCTACCTAGAATTTCAATAAAATTTAAAGTCAAAACCAGACAGCTCCGAGACCGTCCTGATCATTATGATTATTATATTATATTTGTCTTGCTAACTCTGTGATGTAGGAAATCGAAAGCTGAATGTTGGTCAGAAAAGGGCTTTCAAGCGCTTGGAGGTTCCTTTATAAAAGGAGTGGTGAATCCTCTTTTGGCTATTCGAACACCTTCGAATATGTTGGCTTATACACAATCATCCCAGACTTACACCTCCTAGGAGATATTTTGTCAAGATATCAAAGTATAAGTCTTATAACCAAAATAATTTGAATACCTTAAGTATAAGGAAACTTGCACTCGAGCTCAATGACATCTTCATTGACATATAAAGAACAACATGAAATCTCATAGCAAGTCACATCCAATGAATTAGTTATCCATAACTATCATCCACATATAATTCTCAACATCTCAATATTTCCAACTAGTGAGGATCAGTTGCTTGGATAAATCAATGAGTATAACATATGTTAGTTTCACAGAATTGATGATATATAATCTTATTAATTCATTCATTAGAGAAGATTTCAATACATATATAATTACATATGATAAGATTCTCATTAATTGTGATCCAATCATAATTTATCTCATGTTATGCATTGCATTGTGGATTTCATTAATTAAATTTAAGATTAAATCACATACAATATATAGAATTATACTTAAAAAAAAAAGTGAATTTTATTTATCAAATAAATAATAGGACACTCTCAAATATAACATATCATACATGATTTTTGTTTTCGTGCTTAAACATTTTTGTTTTTGTGCTCAAACTCTTGATTCTTGTTAAAAGATTTCTTGACCTCCATAATCCTATTCTCCATTGTATACTCTGTGCATTGATTTAGAACTTTCTAATCGGTCAAGTCTTTAAAAAATCATATATGTTATTCACCCCATAAGTTCTAGCGTAGAAACGGTCTTACAAAGGTATTAGATTTTGATGAACTAACGCCACTTTCTAATAAGAAATGGAAGCGAGTAAATAACGCCATTTTCTAATATAGTAAGAGTAAAAAGGTCAATAAATTAAATGTATTTTTTATTTTTCTATACTGTAGGAGAATACGCATGCAACTTAAATAACTTTAAGCCTTTTTTATTTTTCAAATTTATTTTTTAAAAAGTATTTTTAAATAAATTAAAATATAAATAATAACCTTAATCATTGTGAACTATGAATCATCCTAATCGATAATTTTGAACCGTGAAGCATAACCACCCTTGAAAATTAAAATTAAGGGTTGAGATTTTTTAAATTGTTAGTTTTAAACGGTTGAACCATTGATTTTAAATTATGATCGGGTCTAAAGTAATGTTGAATGATTCTAGTGTACCAGTTGAGTGAGTTCGAAATTACCTGTCTTGCTAAGTGAGGAAATATGAAGGATGCGATCGCACTCTTCCTAATTTATTCAATGACTTAAAATCCTACATCAAATTTTCATGCTTTGTAGACATCTTTTCTTTCCTTTAATTTGTTATATGTAATAAATGAGGATAATAACAAAAATTTTAAGAGTAAAAGCTGGTGTATTTGTGAGTTTATTTGATTAAAATCACACAAACCGTTAGCTACGGGTCAACCTTTGACGAATAATCATCAGCCATACCCACCCATTTCCTTGCTTAATATAACCATCAATTACATACCATTCATCCTCCACCTTACTTCTTCCTATATAACCATCCCCATTTCATCATTCCAACTCACCTCACCTCCTTTAATCACAAAAGAAACCTTCACACAAGCTCCACAGCCTGACCCTTGTCAGCCATGGGCGGTTGTGCGAGCAGACCAAAGGATATAAGCAGCAACGCCCCCGAGGACGACAATGTCCCTGTCATTGCCGACCAACCACCGGTAACTCCTGTAGAGATCCTTGATCAGGTATAGGCATCCAACAAATTGAGGCAAAATTATTATCTTCATTGACCAAACTTTTGTCCTCGCTCTATAACTCTTATGTGTGTGTGCATGACATGATAGGTTCCCGTATTAGAGAGCGTGAATGAAGAGCCAATTGGTGTCAAAGAAGAAGGGGATACGATAGACCTAAGCCGGGACAACAAGAAAGAGCCCAAGGTTGATGAGGTGAGTGATAGTGATAAAGAAGAGTCAAAGACAGAGAAGGTAAGTGAGAGCCCACCGATCACAGAGGAGAAGATTGAGGAGGTGAAGGTCAATACCCAAGAGAAAACAAGCCAGAGTTGATCTTACAAATACACACATATATATATAAATATGCATGGAGTTAATTGTTTGATGTGATCACTCTTATTTGGCTAATTATATTGTTTCTTCCAAGTGTTGTCACTGATTTATATTCTTGAGTTAGCAATTTAATATATTATTTGTTTCTCACTCTTTGGCCTTAAATTAATTATAATTATTTTATTCTTAGTTACTACATGCATATGCACATATATATTATAGTCATCTTTACTCTCCTATCTATTCATCGTAAATTTATTTTACATTTTTAAAAAATTAACAAATGATTTTATCAATTTCTAGTATAAAATATAAAAATTTAGTATTGAAAGGATATACTTTATTTTTAAAAAAAAAATCAAAATTTTAGAAAATATATATTTAATTTTTTTGATTTTTTTTTAAAAGGAAATTAGAACTTATAATTAATAAATTTTTAGATCAATGAATCAACATAAAAATTAATTTAGAATTTGAATTATAATATAAAATCTATTTATGATTTGAAGTCGATGCTACAAAAATCCAATGCTTAGTTGTAGTGTTAAAGCAGAGGGGAGAGTGGATCCCCATGTCGACTTGAAATGTGGTAAGTCACTGAGTTAGGCGTCAAGGTGTAAATATGATTCAACATGGATGTAGAAGGAAAAGTTAAAGGCGCCAGAGGTTATTTGTAGCCAGTTCTTCCAATGCTTAAGTCATTAGCTGGGAGAATAAGAAGTACAAAGAGAACTGAAATCAAAGAGAAAAGGGGTTTAACGTACAGCTACCAATCAGTGTATCTACCATTTAATTCTAGCACAACCAATTATATGTGAATGAGACTCAACTTGGGCTCTTAGGTTGGTGGGAAGTCTAGCATTACATTGAGATCTCAAGAAAAAGGGTTAAGAGTCGAACATGAAAAGTTTAGCAAGTTCAGGTAGGCCACACCTGAGTGCTCAGATTTGCCAATTTTTTGTAAGTTGACCTATATCGCTATAAATTATAGCCAAACTATGCCACCGTAATTAGTTGAATCATGACATAATCTTTAACAACCATCCCATCAAATTGGTTGTGACTGTTGATCTTTTCAAGGCTTTTTTGCATCATGGGATGCAGCGGGGATTTCTTAAGGCTTGTGTACAACATCAAACCAAAAGATGTTCACATAATAACCTTTGGTTTTCTTGAGGTCTATTTGCACCATTGAATCAAGTGGTCTAGTTGTATTGAGGCCTCCTTGCACCATCAGATCAGACAAGAAGGCCTATGACCACCAAACATTATATTTCTCCCATTTTTATACTTTCATTCAACCTTTGTGTTCGACATGCTATGACCTAACTCCCATAAATCTCTTTTTCCCCTTTATTTTTATTCTGTTTTCATCTTCATCTAATGGGGCGTTTGGTTAAATGATGAGAATGACTATGGGTATGAGTTTGATAGTAGGATGGAATGAGAATAGGAATAGAAATGAAACTCATCAAGTTATATGTGTTTGGTTGATTCCCATAAATATAGTAATCATTCCCAAAATGTCATTCCTAAACCCACAATCCAAACACTATCTTTTACTATTATTTCATTCCCTCATTTCCAAACCCATCAACCAAACACCCCTAAAAATGTTTTTTAGGTAGGGTCTTTCGGTCCAACTAGTGAATCTAATACTAGTTACCACTCTTTCAAAGATGTATACTTAGTGTTCTTGTATCACTATGCTAGTTGCAAGAAGTATCAAAAGGCCCCACTCAATCACTCTTTCAAAGATGTATACTTAGTGTTCTTGTATCACTATGCTAGTTGCAAGAAGTATCAGAAGGCCCCACTCAATTTATTTAGTTTGAAGTAAAAGCGGCAAGAGTCAATTTGGAAGTACATCAAATGCTTTACTTAGATGGCATTGGAGGTCCCTTCCGCAACATTAGAGACTGTGACAAGTGCCTTAGATTCTCCCAAGGCGTTTGAGAAGAAGAGTTTTTTTGAATCCCAATAAAATGGCCCTTGACTAATTAAGATAAATTTCTCGAGAGAGCTGAGAAATACATTAATACAGAGAAGGGTTAGTGGTTGAGGAATGAATAAAAAGCTGTTGAAATTGCCAATAGGAGAGAGAAGGTTGGAATAAAGGTTGAGTTCTTTGGATGCTTTATTCCTTCCTTATACACCCCTCAGTCCATCCAAGAAAAAAAACAAATGAAATTTGCAAAAAGAACTAGGTACTCCAATGTTCCCCAAGTTATGGAATGGGGCCTAGAAAGCCCCAATCTAATCTTTTTTTTTTCTTTTATTATGAGTACAACCTCGACAAGCAAGTCATCGGCATCAATCCTCGATTAAGGTCACTCCAAGTTTTAAAGTAGGGCTCACAAGAGAAGGTTCCAACTTCATATCACCCGAGACCATCGTAGGTGGACCATAAAAACTAGAGAGATCAAAATCAAGACAGATGCGATCCACCCCTCGAGAGGAAAGGGAGGCACCTCAAAGAAGAATGGACATGAACAATTACCCTAACCTAAGAAATAATCAACATGATCTCAAGGTAACTACGAACAAAGATTCCAAATGAGCACAAATGGATTACAATGAGACGGAGAGCTTAGGAATCAATGGAGGATCGAGGTCACTACTCACAAGGGTCTTCTTTGATTGGTTTTGAATATCAAGATCTTGAGGGTGACCTTCCTTCATAATATTCACTAGTTATTAGGTGTGCATTGACTTTGAAAGTTAAGTCAATGTACTCTTCAAGCAAGTATCTGATCAAATGTAGATCAAACAAGATGAGTTGGAGTTAGTGACAATTGAATTGTTTGGATTCTCAAGGCATGTCATTCGGCCCCTATGTCAAATTAGCTTCGCATTATCGCTTAAGGAAAAGCCATGGAGGAGGATCATTATGGTCCATTTTACTATTGTAGATGATCCTTTTGCCTATAGTGTAATTATGGGGCATCCATCCCTAAGCACCTTCTTGGTAGTAGTCTTCCTTTACCTCCAAAAGATCAAATTTTCACTATGAGTAAAGCTTGGTGAAGTTGAAGGAGATTAACAAGCTTCTTGGAGGTACTAAGTGAAAATGGTCTAGATCAGCTAGAAGAGGGCTCAAGGAGTAGGTGAATTTGAGGAATATAAAAGGAGTGTAGGTCAAGAGGTGCACATCTTGTAGGAGTTGACCTCCATAGTAACTACATGCTAGGAGCTCAAGTGAGTCGAGGTCATCCTAGGGTGCTTAGAGAAAGTCACTTGAGTTGTTGTGGACCTAAACCCCAACTTGAAGGAGTTGGTATGCTATGTTGTGAGGAACAGGGAGGTATACATTGGGTTGTCTCATGACTTGGTTGGAATCTCCCCACAAATGATGAAGCATTACCATCATTCCTTAGGTCCGACTAGTAAAGTAAAAGAGGAGTCACTTTGTTCCCAAGAAGGACAAGAAATTATGGCTAAGGTGGAAAAATTATTTAGGTTTTCATATACCCTAAATCTTCTTTTACAAAACTTTTTTTTATTATTAATCAATAAATTCATATTGTTAGAACCAACAAGAGATACTCATCGGGACTTTCACTACCAAGTATTTATCTCTCAACTGGCCTACCAAAATTTCCACTACTAAGTGCTTAGCTCCTAACCCATCAAGACTTCCACTACTAAGTGCTTAGCTCCCAATCGATCCACTAGGACTTCCATTGTCAAGTGCTCAGCTCTAAGCTGATCCACTGTGACTTTCAATGCTTATTACCCTGCCAAAACTTGTTCTCTGTCAAGCTATCTACATCTACACACTTGATACTCTTGTCAGATCACAAGACAACCTAACTTTAAACTGATTATACAGAAAAACCAGTGTTCTAAAAATTGGTCTAGGCGGCCGCCTAGGTGCCGCCTAGATGCTAGGCGCCAGCCAGTTGCACCGAAAATATGCTAGTCGACCAGCCTAGGCGGGATTAGATGGCTCTAGGCGCTGACTAATCGGTCGAATCATCTAGGCACGACAAAAATAGTACAGGGTTTTCATGATTTTTTTTTAGTTTGAATTTTTAAATTTAAAGCCCAATTAGAAAAATAGAAATGCAACATTTTTTTTATTGGGCTTAAGTTTTATAAGTCGTAAACTTTGGTCCAATAAGAAAATCGATTTGTTAGTTTGCCCAAGCGGTTTGCACCAAACTTCATCTTCAACGTACCGAGTAATCAAAGTTGAAGAAATCAGAGCAAATGAAGAAGCCCACATTCATGAGAAATCAGAGAGTTAAAGACTAGAAAAATCAATTTGAAGAAAAATTTATTGTTTGATCTTTTCTTAACTGAGCGACTTGGAAGCAATTGAATTGAAGGTTAGCCAGAGCCTCATCCTTTGAAAATGTCATTTCATCAGATAGCCCCAAAGAAACTCTAGAGTGAGAGAACTTCACGAGGATGATTTTGCATCTGAAGGAGAAGAGGAGGATCACAATAATGATATTGAATTTGTGTCCAATGAAGAATAAGTTGTTGAAAATTATAGAGAAGTAGAATAAATTTGTGATATGATATTTTATTAGCTGTGTAATTTTAAGTTCATTTTAAATTTGATGTTATTGTGTTGTTGTTATAGAATGTGATTTATTATGTAATTTATATTGATACCGTGAAATTCGCCTAGCAGCGCCTAGTCCTCACCTAAGTAGCCTAGGCACTAGGCGCTGGTTTGGCTCCCGACTAGCGCCTAGCGAATTTTAGAACCTTGATAAAAACATAGGTTTAATGTGATGTTCCCTGCACCAACACAACAATCAACTGATATGTTAACAATCAATTGCTATCAACCGATTTGGTTCAATTAGTTTGACTAAAGTTTGAATTTAAAAATCAAAATCGAACTAAAAAAAATTAAAATTTTAAATTAATCGAACCGGACTTTCAAATTCGATCAGTTATTTTAATTTATTTGAGATTTTGTTCATTTCTAATTAGAGATGCATATATACTTAATGGTCGACTAGATGTAAAAAAACACCTACTAAAATTAAGGCTAGAACTCAATATGGATGAAGTCATTCTAGCATATAGATATAATAGAATCAAACCAGGATCTACCTTTGTCTCATCCTTACCACACCTCATGTTCCTTTGTCTCATCCTTACCACACCTCATGTATTGTAAGTAAAAGTAAATTGAATTTAGATTACAAACATGAATATTTTTTCTTTAAAGTTGAGTCTTAATATATAATATTAAAATTATATTATATTGCTTACATGGCCTTAATGTGAGAATGTTATATTTTATACATATTATTGATGTAATTAAGCCAGAGTATGTGTTGCATATATTTTGATGTTTGGACCATCTTTAAATTAAATGATTGTGATAATTTGATATGGTGTGTCAAACATATAGAAGAAAACAACTTGATGAATATTAGGGAAATCTTAGTAGACGAAGGGTGGTTGGATGCTAGATAAGCGATGTCTAAAAAAAACTTGGCAAAAGGGAAGTCCCAATATGCTAAGGATGGTTGGATGCTAGGTAAATTGAAGACCTAGAGGTGTGGAAACTCTAGGCAAGGTGAAGACTCAAACATGTGAAGACTTTATGCATAGAAGTCTAGAAGGCATGGAGATCATATGATAAAAAGATAATAATATTGAATCTTAGAGATTTGAGCAACTATAACCTGAGAATGGGTGTAGACTCGAAGCTAACAGACTCAATAGGTAGATAGGTTGAGTCATAGTGTCTTAATCAATTATTATCGAGGTAATAGTTGACTATTCCATAAGAAGAGCACAAACATTTAATTTAAATAAGTTCAAATTCGTGGTATAAGATGTCTAGTGAAGTTAACTGATTGATACTACAAATACTGAAAAGTTTATGATTTTGCAAATAGTCAAATGATTATAACCACAATATGGTTTGAATTCATGGTTTAACACGGGATAAATAGAATGTTGAACAGTTGGCTAATATATTTGTGAACCAAACAAAGTTGACTTGAAAAATGGATTGAAGCAATTTATAATCAAAATGAAAGAATTACAATTGTGTAACAAAGTTGATTGACCATTTCTCATATTAAATAGAAGCTTTAAAGTTGACTTTTCAATATACAGTCACATAGTCGACTAGAGATAAAATCAAAAAGTTACCTGCTACCATCTTGAAAATAAAGCCTTATCAATTCTTTGATATTTAATAAGATTATATATAATAGTAAACTAAGAAGAACATGAAACACTTGTTCATTTAAATAATAACAAGCATTCTCTCCTATTTTTGAAAAATTGTGTGCCTTTATTTCCACAACAATGGTGAAGTTTGAGATATCTGTAATAATTTCTTGTCATTCTTTATATTTGTGATCAAAAGAAAGATTGCCACCTAGCAAAGAGTTCAAGATCATTTAGTTGCTAGATATCTTCTACCATGTTTTCTTATATATTACTATTTTTACTTCTAAATTCTTTGAACCTATTATCTACATCTATGTAAGATATTTTTTTAAAAAAAGTATTTTGTAAGGAGTTTCTCTATTTACGATTGAGTTAAAAAAAAAAAGAGATAAAATAATAATATATTTGGTGAGACATTTATATGGACATAAAGTCTAGGCTGTGAACCATGTTGGTAAGCAACTAGGGTACTAAATACGCGAAAGCACAGCGGAAAACATCTAGTTCTTCTAGAAGATCCATGCGAAAGGAAAAATGCATATACTAAATTTTACATGGGAGGGTTATATCTTTGATGCGTGTACTCGATCTCCTAACAACTAGGGTCTCAGCACGATCACGTGTTCGTGCCTCTTTCGGTATCCACACGAACACAAGAAAATGGAGAAGACCAACACTCAAGGTTGTGCTAGCAAGCCTCTAGTGAGTTTCGACCAAAGATAGGGAGGAGAGGAAGAAGAATGAAAAATCATACTCAACAATGAGATAAAAATGTTGGACCATGATGTTTCGATAGAGGCTTTCGAAGAGAGTTAAACGCAGCGGAAAAAATTAAGCAATGCTAACACAGACCAATTTTACTTGGTTCGGAGCCTGTGTCGACTCTTACTCCAAGGCCCGCACTCGTTGAGTGCTTTCGGTGGGCAATCACTAGCAATTCAAAATTTATTACAAACTAAGTACAGAAAATGCTAATAAAAATAAAAGCAATACCGACAAAGGAATAAATCGAAAAGGAAAAGTGTGTTGTCGGAGCGCAGAGCAGCAGAGTAAGCAGTAGAAGATCTTCTTATCAGTTGTTTTTTGGCTCCACCTCTAACCCTCCTTTTATATGAGGCTCGGGGCGCTCCGGATCCCTTCCGGGCGCCCTGGTGAGACGTAGCAGGTCCAACCAGTGAGCTCCACGTAGCGACGACGCGATCAAGATAAAATTGCCTCCCGGGAACCCGAACCACCTTTCTCCAGAGATTCCTTCTCCTGCAAGATAAGGTTAGTTCGAGGCAAATATATAATATGTTTCCTGCAAAATAAAGTGTTAGCACAGTTTTATAGATTCAATATCAAGAGTATGACTTAGATTCTGTCTTTCCGAGACCAGAATCTAGTTACGATCTTGACTTAGATATCCGAAATGGATCTAAGCCGGATCGACGCCTAATGTTCCCTTCCCGGGAACACGTCCTCACAGTCACTCCCTTCCAGTGACTTACCTTCACTCACCTGCCAGACGTCCGGTCAGCCCTTCGACCCGTCTGGACTTCTCGCCAGCTATCCGGTCAGCCCGTCGACCTAGCTGGACTTCTCGCCAGCTATCCGGTCAGCCCGTCGACCTAACTGGACTTCTCGCCAAGCATCCGGTCAGCCTGTCGACCCGCTTGGACTTCGTGCCAGACATCCGATCAGCCCGTCGACCTGTCTGGACTTAGCCTGCACACTCGATCAGAGTGTTAGATAACGACAAACCTAACTTAACCTAATTTGTCATTCATCAAAACCTGAGTTAGACCGTTAGTGCTAACCGCACCAATAAAAAATACTTTTATACTTCATCCAATAAAAATACTTAATGAGACTTAATGAGCATTAACACTCTATTTATGCTATTTTGAAACTTTTCATTTTGAATTCAATTTTTAAAATTGAATGAATTTCAAAATTAACTCTTCATTAATCCTCTTTAGTGAATGAATTCACTTGAGTCTAACTCAAGTCTAATTTGGATTAGATTGAATCCATATAATTGGATTCACTTGAGTCTAACTCAATGGTTCTAATCCGGATATGTCAATCATCTCATAATTGACTCTTAGAACTAATACTAGCAATCTTCCACTAGCTCAAGTGTCAATCACTAAAATAATCCCTTACAATGATTCATTAAATTTTAGTCAAACTAAAATGAACCTATCTCCAAATCAATATGTTCTTTGTGTGTGACTCAATAGGTTCTCGTAATGTTGGCAATGTCTCTAAAATTATTTTAGATATATAAGTAATGAGTGACATCTAGCAATACATCATTGCTTCCCAAGTGACGAGAATGTCGAGATCCGACTTAATCTTTCCGTGACTATTATCTTGTATGACTCAACCCCTCTATCCTTAATATCTAAATTGATCAATGAGGTATAAACCATGTCATCCTCTTACTAATATTTATGTTTTTTAATCTCTAAGTAGACACACTCAATCAAATAAGCTCAATATATCTCATATTGATTCATATAAGCATGACCATGTTTTCATGTATCTTACTAATCAAGAGACTCACAGATATCACTTTCATTATATTGAAGGCATAGATCTCATCTATATCACTCACATCCCTTCGCATAACTCATTGTATACCCAGTTATTGACTTTATAGTCCACCCTGTTATAGGTGATGTTTGACGATATCAAAGTACACAACTCCTTATGTAGGGAACCATAGTGACTTCAGGTCTAAGGACTATTCATGCCCATAGTCACATGAGAATGTTTATAACACTTGTATAATGATCCATGAAACATTATTATAACTGGTCATTCAATATATATTCTCTAATGTGTCAATCTGATACCTCATATCCATGACTTATGAGATTAAGTCATCTGTTGATCTACATGCTAATTTCAATGCATTAATATTGTCCTTGTATATTAATGCTTGACTAAGAATAGTTTAGAGTAGTGTTCTATATATATCTACATATTTCACTATCAATTTAATCAATTGATGTTGTATATTAGAACCTACTACCCTAGGACATTATTGCACTTATTCATTTGTCACTGAACTAAAATAAATATAATAACCAACTTTGTCTTTTATTAACTAATGAAATATGATACAAAAAGTGTCATTTTCAATCATCTCATAATTGATTTTCAGGGTTGATACTAACAACTTTCCACTAGCACTAGTGTCAATCACTAAAACATCTAATACCTAGTGACCTAGTGTGACCATCATGCTTTCTTTGTGCCTAAGCCTTGGTCAAAGGATCTACAATGTTAGCATTGGTTGGTACTTTGCATATCCTCACATCTCCTATATCGATGATCTCTTGAATGAGATAGAATCGTCGTAGTATGTGTTTGTATCGCTGATGAGAGTAAGTTAGCCTACGCAATAGCCCCATTATTATCACAATAGAGGTTTATTTGCTATACTAGGAACAACACCAAGCTCTGTAATAAACTTCATAATCCAAACTGCCTCCTTTACTATAGCTGAAGCAGCAATGTACTCGACCCCTGTTGTAGAATCAATGATTGTGTCATGCTTTGAACTCTTTCAACTCACAACACCACCATTTAAGCAAAATACATACCCTGACTGTGATCTAGAATCATCTTTGTCAGTTTGGAAGCTAGCATCTGTGTAGCCCTTTACAACAAGCTCTTCATCGCCTCCAAAAATCAAGAAATAATTTTTAGTTCTTCTCAAGTACTTAAGAATATTCTTGACTGCTGTCCAGTAACCTTCACCTGGATCTGACTAGTATCTGCTTGTCATGCTTAATGCATATGAAACATTTGGGCGAGTATAAAGCATGACGTACATGATAGACCATATAGCAGATGCATAAGGAATCTGATCCATGCAGTCCCTTTCTTCCTTAGAAGGGGGCATTGAATCTTCAAAAGACTCACGCCATGTGACATCAACAGGAACCCCTTCTTGAAATTATGCATGGCAAAACATTTAGAAACTTTGTCAATATATGTACTCTGGCTTAGGCCAAACAATCTTTTAGATCTATCTCTATAGATCTTGATGCCTTAGATGTAGGCTGATTCACCTAAGTCATTTATTGAGAAATAATTCTCAAGCCAAGTCTTCACTGATTGAAGAGTAGGGATATCATTAACAATGAAAAGTATGTTATCTATATACAATATAAGAAGGATGACTGTATTCCCACTAACTTTCTTGTAGACACAAGGTTAATCTTTATTCTTGATGAAACTAAACGCTTTGATTGCATCATCAAATCAAAGATTTCAACTTCTAGAAGCTTATTGTAATCCATATATGGATTGTTGCAACTTACATACCTTTCCAGCATGCTCTGGATCTATAAAACCCTCAGGTTGTGTCATGTACACATCCTCAAGTAGATTTCCATTAAGAAATGTGGTTTTGACATTCATCTGCTAGATTTCATAATCATAGTAAGCGACAATAGCAAACATGATCTGAATAAACTTAAGCATCACAACTGGTGAAAATGTTTCATCATAATCTATACCATGAATCTGCTTTAATCCTTTAGTCACCAATCTACCTTATAGGTCTACAAAAGACCATCCATGTCAGTCTTTAGTTTGAAGATCCACTTACACCCAATTGGTTTGATCCATTTAGGTGGATCAACTAAGGTCCATACTTGGTTAGTGTACATGGATTCTATTTCGGATCTCATGGCCTCTAGCCATTTCTCATAATCTAGGCCCTATACAGCTTTCTGATAAGATGTAGGCTTATTGAGGCCAACTAACACTACATCACCGTTGTCAGACAAGATAAAAGAATATCTCTTAGGTTGGCGATGGGTCCTATTAGATCTGCATAGAGCTTGTGCTACTTGAACAGGTTGTTGCTCCACAACTTCTTGTGGTGTAACAAAATCATGATCCACAACATCTTATGGTTTATGTTCAGTTTCCATCAAGGTGTCAGTGCTAGTTTGTGTATCTTGAATTTCTTCAAGATCAATTTTACTCCCACTAGTTTTTCTAGAAATGAATTCCCTTTCTAGAAATACACTAGTTCTGGCAACAAACACTTTACCTTGTGTGGAATTATAAAAGTAATATCCCTTTGTTTTTTTGGAATATCCAATAAAGTAGCACTTGTTTGATTTGGGTCCTAGTTTATTTGAGACTTGTCGTCGAACGTAAGTCTCACAACCCCAAATCATCATGAAAGATATGTTGGGACTCTTCCCAAACTATATCGTATATGGTATCTGTTACGCTCCGCAAGTGTACGGAAATGTCGCAAGTAATATAAAAGATTATCGTATCCACAGGGACTGGAATAAGCACTAGAAATGTCTCAATGCGAATTAGCTAAACAACTATCCAATCGTTTCAAAAGCAAAGTAAAGGTAAACAAATCTAGTCTTAAAGATCAACAAACAAGAGTTTAGTGTTTTAGGTTATGATAAAGGGAGATTCTAGGAGTTTCGGTTTCTTTGTAAGATTTCTTGAATGTAAATGGTTCACCAATTCTTATCCCTCAATTGCCAAACATGTAGAAAGTTACCGGTTCTCTCTTGCAATAGACAACCGGCTAAGGACTGAGAAATGTATCTAAGTAGGATTAATTAGACATGAACCTACATTGTCCTTACACAGAAGCGCACCTATTACTATGCCTTCCTCGGATATCAACATAGAAGCCCACAACTCATTAATCTATCAAGATACAAGAAACTAATCACAAGATCCATCCTACTCTCTTGAATATTCTCATTTCCTCTTCAAGATTATCTCTCAAACGTCCTTACACGGGCTTGCACCTGTCACGTGGATCCCTCGGATGATCGAGTGAGAGTTTATCTTTACAAAGTCCACAAGAAATCCAAACAATCAATCAAGAATGAGAATTAAGCAAAAATCACCATTAATCATTCAAGATCTAATTGATACAAGCAAGTCAATGTCATTAAAACAAGAAAATGGCAAATCCATTAGAGATTACATCAATCCATCATACAAATACTCCCTTAATCCTAGAATACAAGATCTACTCCATGAATCGAGGAAGAAAACCCGAAGAAATAGAAATTACAAGCATTTCTTAAGTCCCCAATCCAAGAAATCAAGAAGAGGGGGAAAGAGAAAACTTATCTACGAAGAAGCCTCGTCTTCGGATCCAATCCTCGCTCCGGAGTCGAAATCGTCGAGATCTCCCCTTGAATCGCCCAGAAATCCTCCCAAGATTGGGAGGAAACCACCAAATCTTGCTTTCTCCCAAAGGGGGAGAGATCCCCTTTCCATTCATGAAGAAGGGTTTAAATAGAGGAGGGAATCGGGCGGACACGGACGTGTGAGATTCACACGGCCATGTCCATTCCCTCTCCGCCAGCTGCAGGTGCACACGGCCAACCCTCCTGCTCTCTGGAAATGCTACGGCCGTGTGGTGCACAGCCACGACCGCTTAGTCTCGGAAATGCTACGGTCATGTGGTGCACACGCTTGGTCTCTGGAAATTTCACACGGCCGTGTAGATCCACACGGCCATGTAAGGCTTCTGCTCTGGTTGGCTTCAAATCTTGACACGGCCGTGCGAGGTTCACACGGCCATGTCATCTTCCTCTTCTGTTGGTGCCAAACTCCACACGGCCCGAGCTCCATACCAGTGCATGGTCGTGTGAGGCACACGGCCCGGTGCTTTCTCCCTTTATTTCCTCCAATGCATGCCCAAAGATGTAGATTCTTCACCAAATCGACTCCTGTGTACAGAAAATGCACAAAAAGCAGATCTCCGAACCAAAAGAGTACAAGCTGGGAGTATAAAAATGCATAGATCAAGCATGCTCAAAATATGTAAATGTGCGTAAAAACATGCATAAAAGAGTATATAATCTACGCACATCAGTATCTTTATGACGACTTTAGATGAAACACAGTTAAGTGTGAAAGCGGCCGTCTCTAGAGCATGTCCCTAGAAGGAAGTAAGAATATCTGTTTGACTCATCATCGATCGTACCATATCTAATAAAGTACGATTCCTCCTTTCTGATACATTATTCCATTGTGGTGTTCCAGGAGGAGTAAATTGAGATATGATCCCACACTTAACAAGATGGTCATAAAACTCTTGGCTTAGGTATTCCCCACCTCGATCTAATTGAAGCATCTTAATACTCTTGCCAAGTTGATTTTGTACTTTATTCTTGAATTATTTGAAATTTTTAAAGGATTCAGACTTTTATCTCATCAAATACATATAGTCGTACCTACTAAAATCATCAGTAAAAGTAATGAAATAATGGTAGCCTCCTCTAGCTGCTATTCTGAAAGGGTCATATATATCTGTATGTATGAGTCCTAATAAGTCATTAGCTCTTTCGCTATGCCCACTAAATGGAGTCTTTGTCATCTTGCCTTGAAGACAAGATTCA
Source organism: Zingiber officinale (assembly GCF_018446385.1). Lineage (NCBI taxonomy): Eukaryota > Viridiplantae > Streptophyta > Magnoliopsida > Zingiberales > Zingiberaceae > Zingiber > Zingiber officinale. The sequence continues at coordinate 68,069,024 of NC_055998.1, forward strand.
CATGCCTCAAATGAATCCAAAAGTCCATCCTTATGGAGTTGCGATATGCGACTCTCATTTATGTAGCTCAAGCGACAATGCCAGAAATATATTTTGTTCAAATTGTTAGACTTGAACCATTTGGTATTTATGTTATAAATTGAGTTTTCAAAGTCTAGAACATAGAGTCCATTTATTAGAGGTGCACTACAATAGAACATATCATTTAAATAAACGGAACAACATTTGTCCTTTATTACAAATGAAAAACCCTTCTTGTCCAAACAAGAAACAGAGATAATGTTCTTGATTAAAGTAGACACATAACAACACTCTTCTAGTTCTAAAATAAGCTCAGTGGGTAAAGATAAGGAATATGTTCCTACAACGACAGTAGTAACTCTTGCACCATTGTCTACCCGTAGGTCCACTTCGCCCTTTGTTAATGTTCTACTATTTCTCAGCCCCTACACATTAGTACAAATGTGAGATGCATACCCGATATCTAATATCTATGAAGAAGAAATAGATAGATTGACTTCTATAACATATATACCTGAGGCAGAAATTTCACTTCTCTTCCGTTTCAATTCCTCTAAGTACACCTTGTAGTTCCTCTTCTAGTATCCGGTCTGACCACAGTGGAAGCAGGTTCCTTCCTTAACAACTCCACCTTTGGGTTTCAATGCATGAGTCTTGCCTTGCCTTTAGCTTGGGTCTTACTCTTATCTTTGGGTTTCCATTTGCCTTTGCCCTTGTGTACCATCAAAATGGTACTAGGCTTTGCCTTCTTAAGGTTGAGTTTAGTAGTTTTCAACATGCTTAGTATCTCAGGCAATGGTTTGTCAATTTCATTTATGTTATAGTTCATTATAAATTGACTGTAGTTCTCGGGCAACGACTGCAAAATAAGGTTAGTGGTCAATTCTTAGCCTAGTGGAAATCACAACCTTTGTAGATTCTCCACGTACCCGATCATTTTAAGCACATAAGGCCCTACGAGATTTCCTTCTTGCATTCTGCATTGAAATAGAGCCTTGGAGATCTTAAATCTCTCATGTCTTGCTTGTCTTTGATACAGTTGTCTAAGATGTTCAACCATATCATAAACATCCATCCATGTTCTCATGTTGCTTCTTAAATTTAGAGTTCACGGTGGCGAGCATAAGGCATGATACATCTAATGCATTATCTTGATGTTTTTTTTATAAGAATCTTTATCAGCTCTAGTGGCAGTAGTGAGAGTGCTTCAGGAATGGGCTACTTAGGACATACAGTTTTCTTTCTTGCTTGAGAACTATTCTCAAGTTTCTATACCAGTCTAGGAAGTTAGCTCCGTTGAGCTTGTCCTTATCAAGGACAGATCGCAGAGAGAGGGTATTCGACGTATTTAATGATATGGTAATCTACAACAATAAAATACAGAAATAAGTATCATATTTAGTAGGGGTGGCAATTCGGTTCGGGTTCGGGTTGATAGGTTCGGGTTGACAGGTTCGGGTTGGCGGGTTGGCGGGTTGGCAAATGACAACCTGAACCCGACCTGATTATTAATTCGGGTCAAAATATTCAACCTGAACCTGATCTGTTTATTTACACTTGACCCGAACCCGACCCGTTTGACCCGTTTAACCCGTTTGACCCGTTTAACCCGTTTAACTCGTTCGACCCGTTTGACCCGTTTAACCTGTTTGACCCGTTTGACCCGAATATGACCTGAATTCATTAAATAAAATTTGTATATTTAATTAAAAATTAAAAATAACATTTATCTACACAAATTGAAAATTCATATAATAAATGATAAACCATAGTAACATTGCAATCAATAGCATAACATATCTCTATGTTTAGGGCTTTTAACTTTTTTAAATTTGTAATTTTAGTTTAAATTTATAATTATTTATAAACGGGTTCGCGGGTTGTAATCGGGTCATTTCAGGTTGACCCGAACCCGACCTGTTTATTAATTGGGTCAAATGGGTCGACCCGATTTCGACCCGAACCCGAAACTACCCAACCCTAACCTGATTTTTTGGTGTTCGGTTCGGGTCGTGTTTTCGTGTCGGGTCAAAAATTGCCACCCCTAATATTTAGATCATTTAATTAGGACTTTAATTAAATGATTCTCTCACTGAATTGTAACATTTGGTAGGAACAAGTCATGGATGTGGTTTTACCCATACTACTGGCTCCAAATCTAATCGCGATGATATTCATGTGGGACAAGATCCATGTTATACCTCATATTGAGTTAGTTTTGGCTAATTGCCCAAGACTTAGTATAACTTAGGTAGGTAACGTTTACCAATTACATTCTATGTAACTCTTGTATCATTCAGTGAACAAGACTATTTGTTTGTTTGCCCATCTTATGAAATCCATATTATAGCTCACCTTGAGTTAGCTTTAGCTAATCGCTCAAGACTAGTATAATTTGAATTTCATCATATGGGATATGCCTCTAAGTTCTGAATTTAATTGATATAACTTAGTTAAGTCACACCCAAAGTTTAAGAGTTGGACATCACAATTGTCCTGTCGCACTCTAACAAGATAAATCAAGCCACTTTGCTTTGACAAAACCTGACTACAATTGATCGAGCTAGAAGTGAGTACCAAACTTTGGTAGGTATATATTAAAAGGACCTAATTATTGTTAAACTACACTTAGCACACAATCATAGCACACATCAACATATATGCAAAATGAAACGTGACATGGTTACAGCCCCATCATCTACGATCTTCTCAAGCCAATGAGAAGATCGAAAAGTCAACCTAGGTCAAAGCATCTTCTCCAAGTTCTTCTTTCGTCGCTGTGTGTTATTGTCCTTCTCCATTTTTCACCGTCGTTCAGTAGACTAATTCTTTTCTAATTTGTATATTACAAAACCTAAAGAAATCTCGAGTTACATTTGAGGGTAGTCTAAATTTACAACTAGAGTGATAAAAAGATGAAGACACGACGCGTAGGCCGTATTATGATTTGCAACACACATCCAATCACATTGGGGTTAAAGGTCATAACCATGCACCCTGCCTTATGACATAAATCTACTATGATTTCAACAACTAATTATGAGTCACAACGCCACGGTGGTCCCGCTAGCCAGTTAGCGGGTGAGGGTCAAGGGGTTAACACCTCTTGCGGGGTGAGGGGGCAGCGCCCTCGGCGAAAAATTAGTTCACATACTCATTGTATGAGCTGCTGCCATACCCGAGACCCTGCAACCCACAAAAGACTGAGAGATCATGTTGTTTACAACGCTTTTGCCAAGACCACCTTGCTTTTCACAACTTCTATTGGCCAAAACCTTGGAAGTATATTTATATCAAACGAAATAGGTTATAACACTCATTCATAACAAGTATGAAGATGTTATATCCTTTAGTTTGTTCATATACTCATTGTTTCGTTCCCAACAGAAAACTCATAAACATGTAAATCATAGTAAATCTATCATGTAATTTTTATATCACATATAAAATCTAACAACTTAGTATATGCCTTCGCAAGTAGCTCTGATACCACTGTAAGGAACTAGGACACTAAACACGTGGAAGCGCAGCGGAAAACATCTAGTTCTTCTAGAAGATCTATGCGAAAGGAAAAATACATATACTAAATTTTATATGCAAGGGTTATACCTTTGATGCGTGTACTCGATCTCCCGACAGCTAGGATCTCATCACAATCACGTGTTCGTGCCTCTTTCGGTATCCACACGAACACAAGAAAATTGAGAAGACCAATACTCAAGGTTGTGCTAGCAACCCTTTAGTGAGTTTCGACCAAAGAAAGGGAGGAGAGGAAGAAGAATGAAAAATCATACTAAAAAATGAGAGAAAATGCTCTTGTACTTCATCCAATGAAAATATTTAATGAGCATTAATTCAATTAATGAGACTTAATGAGCATTAACACTCCATTAAGGCTATTTTGAAACTCTTCATTTTAAATTCAATTTTCAAAATTGAATGAATTTCAAAATTAACTCTTCATTAATCCTCTTTAGTGAATGAATTCACTCGAGTCTAACTCAAGTCTAATTCGGATTAGATTGAATCTATATGGTTGGATTCACTTGAGTCTAATTCAATGATTCTAATCCGGATATATCAATCATCTCATAATTGACTCTTAGAGCTAATACTATTAATGATAACATTGAATATGCATTATTATATCAATGGTTCTTGCATATTTTGATTGTTTAACTGTTTGTTATTTGTTGTTTGTTATTACATCTAAATTCTACCATGTTTAATTTATTTATTTATAAAAAAATTATATTGGTGCTATTCACCCTCGATAATTTTAAAGTTTTTTAAAATTTATTTGTCTATTTAATATTGATGCAGTAATAAGGGGGGCATACTAAGTGCGGGTCAAAAGATGGAGATAGTAGCCGATGTGGAGGTCAAAATCAAAGAGGTCAAAGAGAACCAATGAGCTCACCAAACAAGGGCCCTCCTGTAGTGGTCGATCAGGCATGAACCGCCCAACCGACAAAGGGATGGTTCAAACAGAATGGTCATACAGTCAAGATCATCAGACGCTCATCACGGAGCAAAGGAACGTTGGAACGACTGGAGCGTTAGTTCGGTCGAGCTGAAATAAGCTACCGAGTTGAGTCATCATATGGAAGAGCAGCCGAGTCCGACCGAGCGGAGGAGTTCTCGGCCAAGCAGCTATCCCGTTCGACCGAGCAGAGGGGTCATTGATGTATCTCTTAATATCCTTCTGGGAGATAGTGCCACTGACATAAGACATAATCAACAGACGGATCATACCACGAAAGCTTCTATTGTCTTGTTAGGGATATGCATGCCCTATTACGGTATGATGTCAAAAGCACTTTCTTGACAGGTCCTTTCATACGATAAATTCGAGAACGTGCTCATGCCTCGAGAAGCGTTCACGTCGCCTGCTGGGACGCTATATAAAAAGGGTCCATGCACTGACGGAGGTACGCATTATTCATTATTCACGCATGTGCTTACTATTGCTTCATTTTCTTCTCTCTTTTTGGTGTCTGACTTGAGTGTCGTGTTAAGATGTATACTAAAAGCCTAGTTTTTTGTATGAACATCTATTGAATGAACATTTATTTTGTAATAAGAATCATATTGGTCAAATGTCTGCATTTAGTTAAATGCAGTTGCCCATTTAATTTATATTGTAGATAACATGGTGTGTGGTGTCACACAGAAGATCATGTTATCAGTTCCTTATAAATAGTAGCCCACAACCAAGATGGATTGAGATAAACCATTGGAATGATTATAGTGTAATTTGGTATTATTTATCTTGACTATAAAATTATACTAGTACACTATGTGTGTATTGAATAGGGTCATTTGAGGTTGTTCCTTTTATACTGACTACATAAAAGAACATAACCTCTGTTATTATGGATGTGCGTACTCTTAATCCCAATATAATAACAAGCACATATACTTAGTATTTATTCCTTTAATTTATCAATGGGTGAGATTTATTCGTTAAATCAATAGGCCCAATAAGTTGGGAAATAATATTATTTATATGGTGTGTTGTTGATTATAGAAGGAAACTATGTCATAGTTATCTAGGTTGATGATGTCCCCTTGAGGGGCTCATAAGGATTGTCATGTAAACCCTGCAGGTGGACTTAGTCCGACATGACAATAAAGTTGAGTGATACTACTCTTGGAGCTAGATATTAATTAAGTGAGTTGTCAGTAACTTATTTAATTAATGAGCATTCGATATCTTAAACACAGAGAGACTAATGCACTTATGAAAAGAAAGAGTCCATAATGTAATATGGGATTGGTGCGGTACTTCAATAATAATTCTTTAGTGGTATGAGTTATTATTGATGAACTTGAGTTGTGTGTTCGGGGCGAATACAGAAAGCTCAAGCTCATCAGGAGGCCAAAACTAATTTCTCCTCTCGGTCCCTGTTGTAGCCTCTATAAAGCCTTGTATTCACAAAGTTCACTTCTTACCCAAGTAATGGGTCGGACACATCCTTGCTTGGTGCAAGGGGGCCGACCAAGCATTAGCTTGGAGCACAAGTAGTGGTCGGCCAAGCCTTGCTTGGTGGCCAAGCCTTGCTTGGTGCCCAAGCAAGGGGCCGACCATAGCATGATAGAAAAGGAGATTTTATTTAAAATTAAATTTTGATAAAATCTTTTTTTTTTGAAGCCATCCACATGGTTTTAAAAGAGAGTTTTAAATTTTAAAATCTTTCCTTTTATAGCTATCTATAAAGGATTAAAAGAGAGATTTTAATTTTGATAAAACTTTCCTTTTTTGTAACAATGATTTAAAAGAGAAACTTTAATTTTAATCTTTCCTTTTTTGTAGCCTTCTACATTGTTTAAAAAAGAGAGATTAATTTTAAAAACTTTTTTTTTGTAGCCATCACAATAGGAAATTTAAAAGAGAAAGATTTTAATTATTATTAAAATTTTCTTTTTTGCCATGACCAAGGATTATAAAAGAGAGGTAGAGGGTGCCTTACAAGATGTAGAAAAATCTCTCAAAAGTTCCTCTCTTTTCCTTGGTGGTCGGCACCCCTCTCTCTATTCTTTCCTTGCTTGTTCTCCTAGGGTCGACCACTATTTTTAACTATTCTTCTTCTCATCTTGCTTGGTGGTCGAAACCTTACTTGGAGGGGAAGAACATAAGGGTCGGCGGTTGCTTGGAGAAGAATGGGAAGAGAAGGAAGTTTCCTATTTTGGCATTCATTGGGTGCCCGAAAGTTGTAGGCAAAGAAGAAGGTTTGGGTGGATTTCATCTTGGTAGATCATCGCCCACACGACGCCTAAGAGGAGGAGAGGAATACAGCAGAAGATCAAGAGGTCTTTGTTTACAAAGAAAAGTATAACTAGTTCTTAATTCCGCAGCGAAACTAGTTTTTCTTTGTATGAATCCTGAAATACCAACACAAGAGGCTAGCGATTTCATGTTTCATTTTTTGTGTTTCAATTTATTATTTTGATCTTGTGCTTCTATTGAGGTCTCTGTAGTTAAACCTAGGGTTACTATAAGAAGTTTAAATATCCAATTTCTTTGAAAAACTTTGTCTAGGAAGTGATGAATGATCCTATACCCAAGAAGGTCGAGTGTCTCATCATGTTTAACTTGGAAGTCAATCCTTGAAATAGATATTTAATCAACTTCTGTAATATGGGATGAACTTGGATTAATCACTACAAGAAAACAGGGCTTTAGAGACGAAAAATTTCATTTTTGAAGGTCATTTTTCTGTCTCTAAACAATATTTGAAACAAAATATTCCGTCTCAACATTCCGTTATTGAAAGCCCCATAGCTAATTTTGAGACGGAACTATTCTGTCTCTAATTTCATAAACAAATTGAAAAATTGTTTATATATCTGTTTTTAATTTGACTAAATGAAATTGTTTTTGAAAACAAATTTCGTCTCTAATTTTGTTTTAAATCCGTTATTAGTCTGTTTCAAATTATATAACACATATAATTTTAATCTGTTTATAATCTGTTTACAATCTTATTTATAAATCCGTATATAAAATTCATTTATAATTTTGTTTTAAATTTGTCACAAATTACTACTTAGGCATGACTGAACCATACAATCACCAAAAAGAAAAAAAAAAAATACTCTGTCATGTGATTTGCTAAGAACTAAAACATAAACTTCACATTTAAATGAAACATCATTGCATCACACATTTGTCCAGATTATTTTTTTCTCTGTAATCATATAAAACGTCAAAGAAAAAAAAACACACATCTTTAAAGAAACATTTGTGACCTCCTACCGAAGCAAGCTAACAAGTAGTCTTCATCCCATACTACCATAACAATCATAGGAAATGACTACTAACTGACACCTAGAGCCCCTAGATAGTGTGATGCATCCGACCTCACATCCTCAGCTACTCCGCCTCCGAGTCCATCGTCCCGTTCTGGGTGGTATCTTCCTCATCTGCAATCATATATAATGAGTCCACCGACCCAGCAAGTATACTAGTAGGTATATAACATAAATAACAAATTTGAAGCTTAATGTATGAAGCATAAAAATCGATATATGTTATACATGAATAAAACATAAAGTTAGCTCAAGAGAAGAGAAGCTGGGTAGCATTGAGCATGATAATAACAATATATATATAAGCAAATAACATTACCGATATTTGAGCCTGTTTAGTCAGAGCATGGTAACCGTCATTTGAGCCTGTTTAGTCAGTCCATTATCGAACTCTAGAGGTACCTCTTAGGAGACTTGTATTCTTATGGTTTAAGCCATCATATTCTTCATTATCATATCTATATGGAGGAGCCCTCCCCGTAGCTCATCCCGGAGCACCTATCCCGTATTGTTACCATACACATACCCCTAAGCATCCAATTATCATGAAGGATTAAATATAAATCACAGATGACTCAATGCATATCATAGTTTACCAGTAAACATACATAGTCTTATACTATCCTTCATAAAGAACCCATAAGAACACAAACTGATACAGCAACCTAATAGATTTTTTTTTTCATTCAAATATTAAAATTCTGCATAGCCCTAGAGAACCAAGAAGGAGCAACAACTAGGTTGCATGCCACCAAAATCTAACACAGAAATACCAAACTAACATGGTAAAGCAACCTCAACGATAAAAGCACAGCAAGGGACTCACATACATGTATGATAATTAGTTAAACCTTTGCGGAAAATGAGTTATCATCACATACTTATCCAACTATATTTTTTTTGTCATTTATTTTGTTCAATCTGATCAAAAGAAGAACTATTAAATCACACCAATTCCCCTTACTTCCAAATCTGTACGAAAATTTCCAAACTGATAAGAAGAAGTGATCCTATTGGAATTGCAAGTCATGCGTATTCAATTCAAATAACTCAAGTACATATTGGAAGAAAACCATTATTGAGGTATCATGAGTTCAAATTTGGTTAAAGTTGTTCAAAGCTAAATCTAGAGAAGCTCGAGCATGGCATCTATAGCATAGTATTGCTAGCCCAACCCCTCTCACGAGCAGAGCATGGCATGAACTAAAACAATATTACCTTCTCATGTTACCTTTACCCATTATTCTCATAGAGGATAACTACAACTAAAATCAAACAACACCCACGCACTAAGGCCACCCCTTCATTATTCGTCGGCTGGTACTCGCGTGAGGGAGAGATTTCTGACTGGTGCTCATGTGAGGGAGAAGATCGTCGGCGGTTGCTCGCGTGAGGGAGAAGAGGTTCGGTAAGGGTAGAGGAGGCGGCGCCGCGGTGCTCACGCGAGGAGGAGAGCCGGCTGCCGTGGCTCAACAAAGAAGGGAGATCGTCGATGGAATAGAGAGAAAATCGTGAGAGAGGGAGAGGGCTCAGGGAAGAGGGAGTGCGGCGGGGGATTTAGGGAAAAACTAGAGTTCGGGTTTTTATTTTATACGTAGGTTTAGTACGATTAAACCCTAAGTTGATTCTTTAATCAATTTCCACTCTCGGATATTTCTAACAGACTTTTTCTCAAACTCATAATTATATCTCTCTAAATAAGTCATATGAGCTTCGATTAATTTCAGAAAAATTTATAAAAATTCTTAAAATTTTCAATTAGATTATTTGTCAAATAATCCTATTTTTAATTATTATTTTGTTGCCGTATTTTACAATAATAATAAAAAAATTTAATATACTTATTTTATAATTGAATATAAATTAAAAACAGAATTCATTTCTGTTTAAAAATATATAAATAGATTTATTGACAAATAAAATTTGATATCCAAATTCTGTTTTAAATCTGTATTTATTTTTGTTTCTAGATATTTTTTTTTATAAATTCATTTTTGGTTCGTTTTAAATTTCGTCTCAAATATTTTTTTTATATATTATATTTTATTTAAATATAATTAATTAGTAATTCCGTATTAAATTCGTTTTTGATTTACTAAAATTTAAAACAGATTTTAAGTCCGTTTTAAAAATCCGTTTCTGAAGCCCTGTTTTCTTGTAGTGTAATAATGTTAAGCATCATTTGCAATCCAAGTTTTAACTACTGAAGAACACACGAGTTGAACTTGAAGTAAAAATGTTAAGTTTCGTTTCCAATTCAAGTTTAACTCATGAGGAACACATAGGTTGTTAGGAAAATTCTGTGCTTGTACAAATTTTTGTACAAGGGAAGCAGAACGGAATTTCGAGTAGCACTAACATGTTGGAGGGTCAACGCTGGGAATCCCTTTCCTGACTCGGCACTAACATTTCTTGTGTTACAGAGCGGAATGAGACCTATATCTAGTCAATACAGTAGCCACATCCCCAACTAGCCATCTTCTCAATTTTCAGACAAGATCAAACATTTTATTTTTCTACTTATATATTATTTTTATATTTTTTTATTTTTCCCTATTTTTAATTTTTTTTAGTTTTGATTATTTATTTTTTAAAATTGTAAGTTTGAGAGGTTGAATCAACTCAAACTCAAAGGCTTTGGCTCTTATTAGGCATCTAGTAATATATATATTTTTATATCATATTAGGCATCTAGTAATATATATATTTTTATATCATATATTTCAGATCTTATAATCCGACAAATAAGGTAGATGGTTCGGTCTTATATTCCTTTCAGTAAATTCAAGAAGTATGGTGACTCTTGACATGATGTCGTAACTTCACTAGTACTTTAATTGTCGTAGATGTTCTTGTGTAGAAATTAAAACCTGATTACTTGAAAATGCACTCTAGCTTTGACCATTACACAATTCCTAGTGACATTAGATATCTTGTAATATGTGACAAAATATGATGTTGCTCATCCCAAGTGGCTTAGTATCATAACAAGATATAGACAGGCAAATCAAAGTATGCAATGTGCTCCTATATGAGTGAAGATTTTTTCTTGTAGAAAATGAACCCCATGAGAATTAACCCCTCGACCTAATGTAAATCAGAATCAGCATCTGAGTACCAACTGTGCTATGCCCCTAGGGAATTAGACATCTCATCGTAAAAAAATATGGAATCACCATATTAACGACCCCTAAGTGATAGACCCACATTAATGGAAAGAGGCTCATCAGGAGCATAAGTGTTAAGTGTATGACGGGACGAACACAGATAATGCATTCCCTAGGACTTGAACCCTGTCCACTATAGACAAACTACCATACATTCCTTGGGCATTATACATCTCGTAATATTATAGTAAAAGGTAATTACGCTCACCCTAGGCGTCTCTCACAACCCGTTTCCAGTTTATGTGAAATGAGGTAAATCACAAGGTCAACTTATAGCCGGCTGCGAAGTGGCTAGAGGGTGGAAGGAGTTTTTTTTCTGGTGGTATGCGCTTATCAGGAATTGATCCCTTACTCCATTGTAGCAAAGTTGTCATCCTCTAATCAACTGGGCACCCTATGGGAACGTTAGATATCTCATAATAAAAAAAATATGGAACTATTACATTAACACCCCCTTAGGTTGTCCACTACCATTGGGAGGGGGGTAAAGCTGGGAAGCCCAAGTGGCAAATGCCTAGGTGAGGGTCTACAAAAGTGGTAAAATCCTTTGTTGAATTTTGACCCCCTGACAGTTGCAGCCTTATCTCAAACATTTACCTCATAACCATACCTTCGAGGTCTTCGACATGAACCATTCCCTCGAGGGCTTAAACATCTTGTAATACTTCTGTAAAAGATGAAATCCCTCACTCCAACAACCCTGAAAATTGTTCTATATTATTGGAAGGGAGTAAATCAGAAATCAAAACTAGCCAGAGGGTAATTCCTCGATTTTTACTAAGATTCGATTCTTGCTTAATTCTATAAATCTATCATATAATAATTAACTTGTATAGTCCTGAGCTCTTATCTTATTCCAAGACAGAGATGACGACATGGACACTTTTAACAATTGAAGTGAGTCCATTAATGGTAAGATTAAGTAGTTATCGTTCGTAATTTACCTTCTCTATATTAACCTCGAGATAAATTTATAAAGATATTAGAGACAAATATATTTATCTTTTGCCACCATCAATTTCACGTGATGCTCAAATAGTACGATTAGTCGTATATGAGTCATATCATGGGTAATTTTGCATGCAGTCCCTATTGGCAAACAAATCTTTGCATGCAGTCCCTATCCATGAAAATTTTTATTTTCACTCCCCAGTCAAACATCTTTACCTAATTGCCCATGATATTTTTAGGTACAAAAAGTCTAAAAATCAGTATAAATCTTCTTAAATTAAGTATATTAACTTAGAATCTAGTATATTTTCTATCAAATTGAGTACGATTCTTTTTTCACCTCAAAATATACTCGATTTTAGTTTAATGTGCTGAATTTAATAGGAATTATACTCATTTTTAGACTATTTGTACCGAAAAATATGAAGGTTAATTTCGATAGAAAATATACTCGATCATAGTATAGAGTACTAGATTATAGTATAAAGTGCTGAATTTAACATGAATTATACTTATTTTTAGACTTTTTATACCTAAAAAATAAGAGGGACAATTTTGATAGAAAATATACTCGATTTTTAATATAAAGTACTAACTTTAAGAAGAATTATACTCATTTTTAAACTTTTTGTACTCAATTTTGGAATTTTTGTATCTGGAAAATTTGAGGGGCAATTTAGGTATCAATATTTGTATGAGGGAGTTGAAACAAGTAATACTTTACATACAGGGAGTAAAAATAAAATTTTTTAGACATGAATATTACATGCAAAGTTAATATTATGATTGAGAATTTTTCTCTAATTTACCATCATATCATAACTAATTTAACGTCTCTAAACACAACCTAAAAGTGCAGCACGTGTTTCAACCCAGGTGTCGCACGTGTCCGAAAGCATTCCCGTCCGCTTGTGTCGGACTCGAAACTGGTCTCACTTCTAATTTAAGCGGGCTAGTGCTCTCTGTTCTGAATCGCAGTGGTGCGTACTCTACACGCCTCGCCGAAGGTCTACCATTCCGGATGGATCTCCGCCTCTTCACCTGTCGCCCGCTCATTCCTCCCGGCTACTCCCTCGCCCGCCTTACTCGTCCGCATTGCCGCCTCGCTTCCTTCTCGCCTCTCTCCGTTGTCGCCACATCAAGGATTCAAATCAAAGCCAGTCCTCGCGATCTTCCGCAGCGCGCTGCGGCCGCAAGAAGCGATCCCCAAGGTAACGAGATCGTCGATGGTGTCTCAATGCTTTGCGAGGGTGATAGTGTTGAGACGGATGTACCTGAAGTCGAAATTCTTCGGGCAGAGGCGGAGGACGAGAAATCGGAGTCCCCTAACATTTTAAAGCAAATGAAGGATATCGTAATGTTTGCTGGGCCGGCGACAGGGCTCTGGATTTGCGGTCCGTTGATGAGTCTCATCGATACAATGGTCATAGGCCAGGGAAGCTCCTTGGAGCTCGCTGCGCTTGGTAATTACCTTCCTTGATGGCTGCTTGAATGGTACTTGATTGGTTCCTGTTATTGGTCCGATATTTAAATTGGTTTGATTCCCTTTGGTGTGGAATTACTTGTATCGGGTTCGATTATGGAGTGTTTGGTTTTTATCAGGGCCGGGGACAGTGTTTTGCGATTACCTGTGCTACGTGTTCATGTTTCTGTCGATTGCCACTTCCAACATGGTTGCCACCTCACTTGCTAAGAAGGTAAATGCTCAGTCTCATTGTCGTACTAGGTGCTTTTAATGAGCTCAGACCACTGTTATCAAATTTTGGAAGTTCATATACTGTGAAAGTTAAAGCGGATTGTGGATTTAAAGAGAGAAACCTGTTTTCTCTTGGGGAATTTATAAATGAAGTATCATCATAATTTCAGAAATCCATCACAGGAAATACCATTTTCTTTAGTAGCAACAGCTATTCTGTTATTTTAAGATGGCTACTCTGTGAATAATTTTGAATGTTAATCTGGAATGCCAATTATATAATATGTAAATATGGTTTAAATGTAGTAAACACTTACAGTGCCCAAGTTAGTTGCGTCAAAATTGATAAGCAATGGGTTAAATTAGCAAAGATTAGTATAAGCAACTAGTATTGGTAGGAGAATTACACTGAATAATATAAAAGGTGAAAGAAGAGAAAGGAAGATAAAACTTCCTCTTGCAACTAAAAGGGATCTACTATAACATTATTATGAGCATTCTTTGGAAATATGAAAAATAGTAATTATTGTTTAGTTTGAGGTGATTTCCATAGGATTGAATTGAGCGCTGGGGGGGGGGGGGGGGGGGGGGGAAGAACCTGTGTTGCTTTTTCACGATTTTTTGGAAATTCGAGAGATAGCAACGGAAACAGAAAATAGAAACAACACTAACACCTTTCTTTTTTACGTAGTTCACAGCTATGTTGCTAGTCCACGCTCTGCTATCGTTGATCACTTTTGATAGGCAATTCACTATCAATCTGTCGATTACAAAGGTTAGGATCGGTAACAACTTTAGCGTCCTTAAAAATGAAGTATGAATAAGACGAAATGAAATTATACACCAAGTATACTGACAATCTTAAGCTGTAGACTTTTGCACGTTTGTTGGAGTAGAGTCTCGGTGTAGCGTAGGTCATAGTTATTAAAAGCGCTAGCCGTAAGGCGCAGCTAGGCAAGTCTCTTGCGCCTCATCGCCTTAAGCGTGCGTATTGTGAGAGGCACCAGGTGCGCTTAAGGCGCTTGGTCTTAGAAAAGTGATGAAGATTCAACTATACAAATTTGAAACATCGGGTGATGATGATAATAATATCATTGAGAAAGATGATGAAAGATTTTGATGATTTAGATATTTGAAGTTTTTTTTGTAATTTGAATTATGTGTATAATGTATTTATTTACTAGTGAATTTTATATTTACATTATTGTTTAATATTTTATCCACTATAGTTTTATTAGTGAAATATTTTACTAGAAATTCCCTATATATATTTGAATTGTAAAAATTTATATCCGGAGTGCCTTACTTTGGTACGGCGTACGCCTCACCTTGTGCATTGCGCCTCAGGCTCCACCACACTTATACGCTTTTAGGCACCTTACGCCTTAAATAACTATGGCGTTGGCGTTTCGGGAGTGAAACTACAGTTGGAGTGCTTGAAGATGTTAGAAAAAGTTGTACTGAACTCTTGGACAAAGAGCCTTTATTAGGTTGACTTGAGACGCTTGGACTACTCCAGACATCTCTATTGAGGCCTATCCCACTCCCTTTCCTCGCTAACTTATCCATATCCAAATGTTTGGACCACTCCAGGCACTTGTACCACCTCAGGACACTTGGACAGTTGATGTGGCCGCACTAAGTCGAAACTCTATCCGAGTCACCTTTATCCCTTATGGGGCGCTGGACCACTCCCGGACGTCGCACCACTCCCTAGCGCTTGGAAGCTGACGTGTGCCAGCCAATTAGAGCATGCAACTCAGCTGCACACGTGGTTGGATTCTGGCCATCCCGAACGCCTAAATCCATCTGACCACTCGGACTTCTGGACGCTTAGCTCCTTTTTGGGACTCCGACTACCTTCCTGCATTATAAAGTTAGCATAACAAGCATAATAATACATAAAAGCAGAAATAATTTGATAGTTTTAGGAATTTCTGCTCAGCATCTGATCCTCTGACCTAGGGCTTCCTCTCAATATCTGGTCCTCTAGACCCATCGAACTACTAGATGTCCGAGCCTCTATACCCGTCTAGACTTTTGCATGGTGTAATAGATCAACCAAGTCTTCTTGCCTAGTCGCACTAACCAGGACTTCTTTGCTTAGTCCCACAGACTAGGACTTCTTTGCCTAGCTGCAACTAGGGCTTTCCTTTTGAAAAAAATGCTCCATTCCCATTAATTTGATATCTCCCCTTAAGTAAGTTGAAAAAATGCTAGGACTTTCTGGTTGAACTACCTGCACACTTAATTAATCTTGTTAGCTCATAACACAACTTAATTTTGAACCCTTTGTCAATATCAAAATCAGGTTTGATTACTTGGTGCTTTTAACACCAACAATTTCTATCTCTTACCTAAATAGGATGATTGACTAGAACCTATCTTTCATGTCCTACTTTAGTATATGTTACGAATTAGCTATAATTACCAATTTATCAAAAATATGAAACATATTACTTAATTAATACACATGAAATTGTGAAAGCATAGAAGTGAAACCAATAGAGAATGATTAATAGATTTATTTTTTAAATGAAAAATGTTTTAACATGTAAGGTGTGCAAGGTGTGCGATAGTGCCATTTTAACAAACAAAAGAAATGTAATTGCTAAATTCATTTGATATCTAATTTTTTTTTACTGTGTATTATCACCATTAAACTTTATGTAAAACTCCATTATTACTAATATTTACTTTTATTGAACCACTATTAATTGCATTAACTAGAGTTTTGTTTTGTGTCCCTCTTTCTCCCTCACTTTGATCCACTATAAAGTTTATAACTTGTCAATGTTTTAAAAGGCGTATGTAAGCAGCATGCACAATCAACACTGCAAAATACATGTTATGTAATTGTATATGCGGCTGGAATAAACCAGTGAATGAAATCTCGAGCCGTGCCGCCCGAAACGGGCGATTTTTATCGTTCCGACTCGGGACCGGCACCGGCACCGCACGCACAACAATTTCGCATGCGTCACACGGGCGCAACAGAAGGAAGAAGAAGAAGGATGAAGAAGAAGGAAGAAAGAAGAAAAAACGAATCAATTTGGGGATAAAAACCTACCTCGAATCATTGGTGCGAAGCGGCGGTTGCGGTAAGGCGGCGGCGGTGGCGGTGGCTAGGGTGAGGCGGCGACGAGTGCAAAAATCGTGATGGGAGAGGTTGAGAAAACATTAAGGTTTATTAAAACTTTTAAATAAAACTATTATATTTTATATATAATTTCTAATTTCTAATTTCTAATTTCTAATTAATTATTATATAAATTATAGTTTTATATTATATAAATTAATAATTAATTAAAGAAACGGTTAATTAATTGATCTAATTAAAATATATAATTTTATATTTTTATTATTTTATTTAAATTATAAAAAGATTAAAGTAAAAATAGATAATTTAAAATAATTTTAAAAACAAACTTTAAATTATTTTTATAAATTTAAAATAGTTTTGAAATTTATAATAATTTTAAAATTTTATAAATAATTCTTAAAAAATTAATTGTTAAAAAAAATAAAATATAAATAAATGTTTTAAAATAAATTTGATTTTATGTATATATATATAATATTATTTAGAATATTTATAAACTATAATTATATAATTATTATATATATTATGATTTTTGTTAATTTATATAATTATTATAGATAATTTTTTTTTTATCTTAGAATAATTTGAGATTTGAAATAATAAATATTATAATACATATCTTCTCTATTTTTATATTCTTAGTTCCTAAATATATAAAACACATTTTTATTGATATAAATGTCTAATTTTATTTTAGAAGTTTTTACATATATGGTCAAGTTACATAACATTAATACAACAACCTCTATATATATATATATATATATATATATATATAATCAAGTATCGAAACTGTATCGGCATAGCACGATATGATACCAAAACCGTATCGTTCCGGTCTGAGACTGAAACCTCGGTACGGGTCGAGATTTAAACCTTGGAATAAACAATATTAAAATTTCTTTATTGAAAAAAATGATTAACATATATTCAATTAAGTATAATATTTAATCAAATCTAGTATTCCATATAGAAAAAGTATATGCCAATTTTAAAATGGAAAATTCAATTTAGTAATGTATTATATGGACATATTTATAACTAGCATGATTATAATTATTATCTAAAGTGCCTAACACTTAAAAGTTACATGCCTCTGCATTATTTAGTTTTTATCAATCACAAAAATTAACTCTTTAGAAAATAAACATCCTCTCTCTAGAGGAAAAATGTATTAAATTTGGTATTTCTTTTTAATCTAAATAGGTTCAAGTACGAACGAAACTAGTTTTTTCTTTATCACCCATAGGCAACATGCTTGGCTCACCTATTTAAAGAAAAATGCCAAAAGCAACTTAGGATGCATCATAAAACCTTTTTGTTCGTCTTTCAGTATGTTTTGATTATCTTAACTTATTTTTCTCATTTTATCACTTATTGGAACTATATATAAGTGTTCTTTTTTTTCTAGTAGTTACACAATTCTTCTTAGTATTATCATTTTTGTTTTATTAACTTTTTATATTTCTTCTCTTTTAATTGCAAAAATATTTCTATTTTGATAATGTATTGTTGTTATTTCACGGTCTTTTAGATTTTTTTAAGCTTATGGGGCCACACAATGACAACACAAATCTCAATAAAACTATCATTGTTGGTGTAATTGACCTCCGTGGTGATTGGTAACCATCATAGGGTTTGATGTGTGGGAAAAGTGTTTAAGTTTGCTTGCCTTTAGTTTTGATGTGTGTATTTGAGTCTTATAAGACTTGGAGGAAAACACATGGGGATAACTTGACATGATTAAGGTCTATGGACATCCGATGGTTAGGAGCATTTCAGGGTCCATCAGAGAAGAACCGAGGAAGCAAATTCGAAGGTAAAGGCACGAAAGATGACCTGAAGAGAAGTCATGGGCTCCGGTGCATCCAAAGGATACGAGACATATTGGAAGATGTTTTCGAGATAAGTATTGTTGGTGTAGGACGCACCAGAATCGAACATGAGTTTTGATATTGTCAAAGGTTCAAGTTAAGTCTTGTTGTGATCTAACAAGTTGATCAAGTGTGCAGGTTGTTTACTCAACCGGGAAAGTCCTAGTTGGAGGCTAGGCAGGAAAGACTTAGCAAATCGTGGAAGCCAGGCAGAAAGATCAAGTGGGTCAAGAAGATTTGACACTTGGCAGGGAAACTTGATAGGTTTGGGGGACCGAAGATCGAGGGAAAGTCCTGGGTGGCTGATCCAATGCTAAGTGACAAAAGTCCAAATAGGTCTAGAGGATAAAGGTTTGGCAGATATGTTGAGGTAAGCAACTGGAGGAGCGACAGTGAGGTCGTGTTCCGGAAGGGAACAAACCCTAGGTCGCTGATCCAACTGAAGAAACCGAAAAGGTTTCCAAGTTAAGATTAAGATAGTTCTACTGTCTAATACTACTCATGCATTATATATACTACTGTGTTAACCTTCGTGTTGCAGGAATATTCTGTTTAACTCTGTGTTGCAAGGATCGACCGACCGAACGTAGGGATCGGTCGACCGAACCAACTTGACTCAGACCAGAGATCAGTTCAGACTAAAGCAGAGCATATTCCGATCGAAGCTTGATCGGTCGACTGAACCAGAGGATTGGTCGACCACCTTGATGATGTGACACAGTACAGATCGATCAGAAGCAAAGATGGAAGCTAGCCAGATCGGTTGACCGAAGCAGTGGATCGGTCGACCGAATTATCATCACATTAAAGGTACATTAATGAATCTCAACGAACGAGGAAAACTCACCGTTCGATTGATTGAATAATAGGATGAGTCGACCGAATCATTAAGTGTCATTAATGCTCGAAGATTAGATTTGATCGGAGCTCAGCGAAGAAGGGAGGAAGCGAGTTCAGTCGATCGAACTTGAGTATCAGTCGACCGAATGTTGACTATTCTTATAAAAAGGAGCTCGAGGTCCGCCGCTGGGCAACGAATTGGTTCTGAGTTCATCCGTTGTAAAACTGTTGTTCAACTAGTCTACTACTCATCTCCAAGCAAGCGACTACTCCATCCAAGAAGTACCGACCGAGCTTCATCCTACATCTAGTATCGGAATATTTTATTTAGCTTGCTTTGTACTTAATTTCAAGTAAGATAGTAGGCTGTTACTATCTTACTCATTTCACCGTACAAATTGCTTATTTTCGGAGGTTTCAGAAAGAAGAGTTTTGGTGGATTGCCTAAGGGTGCGGTTTGTTAGGATGTATACTAAAAGCCTAGCTTTTTGTAAAAACATTTATTTAGAAATAAGAATCACATTGGTCAAATGTCTACATTTATGCTAAGTATAGTTGTCCATTTAATTTATATTGTAAATAACATGGTGTGAGGAGATACACAGAAGATCATGTTATCAGTTCCTTATGAATTGTAAATAATAGATCACAACCAAGATGGAATGAGACAAACCATTAGAATGATTGTAGTGTAATTTGGTATTAGTTTATCTTGACTATAAAATTACACTAGTACACTATGAGTGTATTGAGCAGGACTATTTGAGGTAGTTTCTTTTTATACTGACTACATAAAAGAACAAAACCTCTGTTATTATGGAAGTGCGTACTCTTAATCATGATATAATAACAAACACATATACTTAATATTTATTTCTTTAATTTATCAAAGGATGCGATTTAGTTCGTTAAATCAATATACCTGATAAGTTGGGAAACTGTGTGTTGTTGATTATACTTTATATGGTGTGTTGTTGATTATAGAATGAAACTGTGTCCTAGTAATCTAGGTTGATGATGCCCGCGTGAGGAGCTCATAAGGATTGTCATGTAACCCTGCAGGTGGACTTAGTCCGACATGATAATAAGGTTGAGTGGTACTACTCTTGGAGCTAGATATTAATTAAATGAGTTGTTAGTAACTTATTTAATTAATGGACATTTGATTTCTTAAACACAGGGAGAGTAACACATTCATGATAAGAAAGAGCCCATAATATAATATGAGATTGGTGCGGTAGTTCAATAATAAATCTTTAGTGGTATGAGTTATTATTGATGAACTTAAGTTAAGTGTTCGGGGCGAACATGGGAAGCTCAAGCTCATCGGGAGACCAAAACCAATTCCTCGGTCTCTGTTGTAGCCTCTTATTTATAAAGCTTTATATCCACTTAAAGCCAAGCTTCTTACCCATCTTGTTGTGGCCAGTTAAGCCAAGCTTGGAGCCCAAGCTATGGCCGACCAAGCCAAAGATTGGAGCCAAGTTTATGGCCGGCCAAGCTTGGAGCCCAAGCTAGGTGGCCGACCACATTAAAATAAAAGGGTATTTTAAATTTTAAAATCTTTCCTTTTGTGGAAGCCATGGTTTTAAAAGAGAGTTTTTAAATTTTAAAATCTTTCCTTTTATAGCTTTCTACAAAGGATTAAGAAAGAGGTTTGATATCTTTCCTTATTTGTAGTTAAAAGGAAGATTTTAATTTTTGATAAAACTTTCCTTTTTTGTAACCATCCACATATTTTAAAAGAGAGATTTTAATTTATAAAATTTTTCTTTTATAACCAACAAGGGATTTAAAAGAGAAATTTTTTAATTTCTTACCGGAAACAAATAAAGAAGTTTTAATTTTGTGTTTAAAACTTTTCTTTTTTGGAGCACAAGTATAGGGCCGGCCATGATAAGCATTAAAGGAAGTTTTAATTTTTTGTTTTAAAACTTTCCTTTTTAGTCATTGGCAAGGAATATAAGGAAGTTTTAATTATGTTTAAAACTTTCTTTATTGCTAAGACCAAGGATTATAAAAGAGATGGAGGGGTGCCTCATGAGATAACACATCTTCTGTTCATCTCTTCCAATCCTTTGGTGGACGACCCTTGCCCGTTTCTCTTCTCCTTTTGTTTTCTTCCTTGGAGGCCGGCGACATCTAGTGTGGTGATCTCTTGGTGGCCGATTGCTTGAAGGAGAAGAAGAAGAGAAGGAAGCTCTCTTGTCTAGCATCCCTTGGAGGTTAGTTGGTGGCCGGATCTTGGAAGCAAAGGAAGAAGCTTGGGTGGATTTCATCTTGGAAGATCGTCGCCCACACGGCGTCCAAGAGAAGGAGAGGAATACATCAGAAGATCAAGAGGTCTATAAGCTACCAAAGGTATAACTAGTTATTAGTTTCCGCATCATAACTAGTTCATTTTTTATATAGATCTTGAAAAACCAAACACAAGAGAGGTTATCGGTTTTAAGTTATCGTTTTTGTTATCGATTTTATTTTTCGATTTCATGTTTCGATAATGTGTTTCTATTGAGGTCTCTGTAGTTAAACCTAGTTTACTGCAAGAAGTTAAATATCCGATTTTTTTGAGAGGCTTTGTCTAGGAAGTGGTGGATGATCCCATACCCAAGAAGGCCTAGTGCCTCGCCATGTTTAACCTGGAAGCCGATCTTTGAAATAGATATTTGATAACTTCTGTAATATGGTTTAACTTAGGAAGATCACATTGGTTAGACTTGAAGTAAAAATGTTAAGTATCGTTTTCAATCCAAGTTTAACTTCTAAAGGACAATTTGGATTAATAATGTTAAGCATCGTTTGCAATTCAAATTTAACTTCAATAGAGCATATGGGTAGCTAGGATAGTTTTATGCTTGTACAAATTTTTATACAGGGGAACTAGGACGATATTCCGAGTAGCAACCAACACGGTTAAGGATCGCGGGCCTTGGAGTAGGAGTCGATCTAGACTCTGAACCAAGTAACCAAAACGTGCTTTTATTTTCCGCTGCACTACTCGTGTTTTAAACGTTCCAAAAGAAAGAGTTTTTTAAAAAAGCGATATTCACCTCCCCTCCTTCTATCGCACTTTCTCGATCCTTCAGGTATAATCCTTTGAGAATTGATTATTGAGAGACTGTACCTAGGTAATGATAGAATCTTAATATAAGCAAACTTATTAGAGTTAGTGTACTAGTTGGTACTTAATACTTGTCAATTGATGGTTGAACGGTTGAACAAAAGTGGTTTCTATTCGTGGTTATTCAGTCTAGTCAATTGATGGATGAACTATATGAGTTTACTAGTGAAATTTAGACAAATGTAGTCGATTGGGTCCAATTAGCCAGTGAATAGAATGGTTAGTTATGTTGGTGAATGAGTCAACTAGTGAGTCGACTATTGACAAAGTCCAATCGACTGCTACTATAATGCCAACATGGAGGGAGCCATTGATAAACGGTCGAACCTGCCGACGACAATAGTTGAACAGCTGAAGAATTCAAGTTGACCAATAAACCAACCGAATGAAAGCTATGTGGGATTGAAGGCTAACATTCCCAATAATATTACAAGCAATTCCAAAGCTCTATTGTAATTCTTCTAAGCATTCTAAAATGTATTTCTTTGTAAATCCTTTAGATTTTGTAAGAGATTTCTCCGCCTATGAAAGAGTTCCACAAAGGAGAAAGTATAGTGGATGTTCGGGGGTGATCCACCTAAAGGATTAATAGATCATGGAGTAGGTGTTGAGGCTACCAAACCACGTTACATCTTAGTGTCTTTGTTTATAATCATGTCTTTCTTATTTATATGTTTTAATACCTGGCACAATAAGGGGAATGAATTAGAAGATAATAAATGAACCAAGAAGAAAAGGAAGGAGTACATGGTGAATTCAAAAGCCAAACATCATTTATTGAGTGTGCTCCCCTAAGATCAAGTGAGTTGGAAGACATGAGTGTGCCAAGGAATTGTGGGAGAGATTAGTTGAAATTCATAAGGGAACAATGAAGGCAAAATTAGCTAGAAAAGACCTAAGATCATAAATCAATAATTTGAAATTGGAGGAAGCGGAGAAACTAGCAAGTTTATATGCACAGATCAAAGAATTGGTAACTGGTTTGAGAAACATTAGAGAAACAATTTCTTGTTGTGACATGTTAAGGAGTATGATCAATGACTTAAGAACCCTATAGTGGATGTTCACAGTAGATTCCTTTTATAAATCAAAGAATCTAGAGGTATAATATTTGGATG
Source organism: Zingiber officinale (assembly GCF_018446385.1). Taxonomy (NCBI): domain Eukaryota; kingdom Viridiplantae; phylum Streptophyta; class Magnoliopsida; order Zingiberales; family Zingiberaceae; genus Zingiber; species Zingiber officinale. Next base: position 68,092,727 of record NC_055998.1, read on the forward strand.
ACTTCTTTTCGATTATCAAATTGCATGAAACACGATGTCGGGTTGGAAGAAGTAGAGATTCATAGATTAAGAGGAGTGACTCTTGTGGCAAATATGGATAAAGGGAAGAAGTAGAAATTCCCACTTCACTGAAATCATCATCTGAATCATCGTGTTCTTCCATGAGTAGCAATGTGGAGGCATATATGATAAGAAAGGTAAGTATAGCTTTTAGAACTTTAAAATTTTATAAAAATGATGTTAAGAGTATGTAAGGAAGAAGAAGAATGACAAATGCAGGGTAAGATGCTCTAATTGCCATGAAGAAGGTTATATATGTGATATGTGTTTCATGCATATGTTTTGGTATAGTTTTGCATGCATTTCGTTTCATTACATGAGCATATTTTGCATAGTTTCATAGCTTTTGTATTGTTTTGTTCTTTCTAGTTCAAAAAACTGCTCTTTTTGCATTATCATTGACAAACATGAATTTAGAGCTCAATTGGAGATAAAAGTCTTTGGAAGCATGCATTGCAACATGATGCATGATATGCCCATGTCCCTTGACACGGCTGTGCATCATGTTTTGCACTGATGCCTCTAACAAGGAGAATCCAAAGCCGAACAAGGTGCCGTGTCCCCTAACACGGCCGTGTTCGACCCAACATTGATGACTAAGAGCCAACATGGCCTGGTCGTGCTTTCCAACACGACCGTGGTCAGATGGTGGCGTTTCTCCTATTTTAAGGAAACTTTATTAGTCTCTCCTTGATTTTAGGAAATATTTGTTAGTTGCTCCCTTGATTTTAGGAAATTAGTTAGTCGCCTCGACCTTTTAGGAATTTATGTTAGAGTTATTTTACTTTTTTAAATACTTTGACAAGGATTTAAAACTATAAAAGGAGGCAAGGGGTGGCGGCTACATGGCATTGAGGGATCAAGGGATTCTCCCCTTCCTATCAAAGGGTTTCCTCTTGACAAGGAACCTTAGGAGAGAGTTATTTCCAAGGAGTCACGAAGATTCTATCCATCGAAGAGCTTGGAGATCTTCTTAAGACGACTACGACATCCATGACTAAGCTTTCTCTCTCTTTTCTCTTTGCTAGGAGTTGTAGAATGCTATTCTTTATGTCTTTGTGCTGTATCTCTATCTCATGGAGTAGTTTTCCTAATTCTAGGATTAGGGAGTAGTCCGATGCATTGTTGACACTATTTTCTATTATTTTATCTCTTTTTAATGCATGACATGTTTGATTCATGATCCGATTTTAGTATGCATACATGACTACGGTGCTAGTGTGCATTGTCATACCACATAAATGCAGGGAAGGACCGAGAGGTGATCCAAATTCTCTAACCTATCAAGCCTGAACTTGAGGGTTTGCTCACGAAAATAGTTCAAAATCTTTTGAGAGCTCCGTTGGCTATCACGAAGCTTAATTGGTCTATCTTGATTCGACGTGACCAAGTAAGAGATAACGCTTAGAGGATCATGGGGCATTGTGACAAGAGTCTCCCTAAGACAGTGATCGCTCTAGTAAGGTTACCTTGAAAGTAGACGTTACGTTTGGATAGATATAGCGATATTGTGAGGAAGTATTGGGTACCTCAAGATAGACTACCTTCATGCATATCAAAAACATAGGTAAAAGAGTGAATTACTTTTAGGGTGTCAATGATCAGCGTGGTGAAACCGAAGTCCTAAAATTGCTTCCTAAAATTGATTTTCCCCACTACTTCTCATTTGCTTTCTTAGTTTGTTTATACACGATTCTCTTGATTCCAATTCATTTAGATAACTAGTTTCGCATTTGGACTAGTATTCGATTTCAATATTTTTATTATTTGGCAACACCGTATGCTTGCGGTACGAGCACATTAATAAGAGACCAATGCCTCTTATTGAAAAAAAAGGAAGAGAAGAAGGCGGCAAAAGGAAAAAAAATAAGGTTGGAGGAGAGGAATTTGCAAGCAACATGGGATGATATATACGTTGCTTCCTCCTCCTCATCATCATCTTCATTGGAAGGAGGGAATAGGTACCAGGCTAGTATTGCCCCATGGCATTTGATGATGGTGTCTCAATTTCATCAGGAGAAGAAGAAAGGAGGTTCATGCCTACAATGTGTTTGATGAATTGTCTCTTCCATCTACAAAAATTTAATTGATGCAATTTCTAGTTTAACTCCATTATTGTATAAAGCAAAAGTAAAAATATTCATTTGAAGGAATTAATTAATATTTTGGAGGATAGATTAGAAGTTGCTCATTCTCTTGAAAATTTTCAAAAATTAGAGGAAGAAAAAAGGGCTTAAGAGAAAAAAGTATAAACTCACATTAGCTCTAGAAAAGTTCACATTAGCTCTAACTCCTCGAGCATTGAACGTGATTATAAGGAGCTAAAGACTGAATTAACAAAGGGTAAAAGCATGAAAGATCCTACAATCTAATTGCTAGGGGCAATCAAGGGCAAGAATGGTAGCTAGGAAATGTATCCTTAAGGAGTATTTGGTGAATCCGGTTGGACACAACCAATTTTGGATGCCCAAATCGATTCTTACCTCTAAGAGGATCGTAAGATAGTTAACCATAATGGAAATTACTTCACATCATTTATAAATGGTTGACTTGGTACTTAGCATGGGTAGAATGTTATGAACACATACCTTATTTATATCTCACAACAAAACTATAGGTATCATTTAATTTTTGTGTTAAACATATAGATACCATATGAGATGTTACGATGGTACTAATGGTTCACATTTTTTGAGGCATCTTAATGAAACCATAGATAGTAATCATTGATCAATTATGGGGAAGACCAATGTATTTATAGTGTACAATTGGTTCTAAGATCATGGTAGGATATTTTTTTTTGTTGAAAAATACAATTTAAGGTTTTGAAAACTTAGTGTTATGGATTTTAAACTTAAGAAGTCAAAACAAGGGTTTCAAAGTTGATACATAATTACAAATTTTTTTTTGGGAATTTTGAGTTTGTAGTCAATTTTGAAAATTAAAAAGGCTTTTTATGAAGAATTATTTTTCCATGATGAAATGACTTAAAACAAATGTGTTTGTCAAACTTCATGATTTTTCAAGGTTTCACGAATTGTTAATGCATTGTTTTTTCAAGGTTTCATGAATTGTTAATGCATTTCTAAACTTGGTTCCCTAGAGGAGTTTAGAAATCAGTTGATGTTCAAAGTTAATAGTTGATTGGTACTTGGAGTAGTTGACTACTACTTGGTCGTTTGGCTTAAGAAAAAACTTCAGGTTCGAAGTTTTAAGGTTATTTTTGATGAAATAGATCTCTGATTTCAGTTTACAGACTTGGAAATGTTTCAAAATGCAAGTTTACACTATTTTGATAATTGATAAAATATCTTAAAGTATGATTTGGATGGTGCAATCTTTTTGATGGTGTCAAAGGGGGAGGAGAAATGGTACGATTTAAGTTAGAAACTTAGATTTCTCACCTTGAAGACAAAATTTGAAATTTTAAACCTCCTATGAGAGAGAGCACAGTATAAACCTACTTTAATGTCCAAAATTTTATTCATATTTTATCTAACTTAAATATATTGTCACAAATTAAAAGGGGAAGATTGTTGGTGTAATTGATCTTCTTGGTGACTAAGAACGGTTATACAATAGTTTTTGATGTGTGGGAAAAGTGTTTAATTTAGGTTTGCCTTTGGTCTTGATGTGTATATTTGAGTCTTGCAGGATTTGGAGAAATACACATGGAGATGACTTGACACAACTAAGGTCGATGGACATATGAGGTCCGTGAATATCGGTGAAGGATGATGTGAAGCATCTGAGGGATACACAAGGAGCATTAGAGAAAAGGGCATGGACTTAATGTCGTTCCGTGTCGAGCGGTACAAGCGATTTTTAGGGTTCCGCCTCTCGGCCGAAACCAGCACCTTAAGATTCCTCGTCTTGATGCGTATCAGGTGGTGTCGAAGGAGTCGCGGGATACCTCCGACGGCGTCGGAAGCGTCACCAGACGCTTTCGGAGGCGCTAGAAGCATCCCGTGATGCCTTTGACGCCAAAGGCATCACGCTCCCGCGATGGTGCTGGAGGCATCGTGGGACGCCTCCGGCGTTGCTGGACCTTTAGGCGCCGCTGGAAGCGTCCGGTGACGCCTTTGGTGCTGCCAGACATCCTGCCGCTATTCGCCGCGGCTCCCAGCGATCCGCCGTTGCCCTGTGACGATATTTTGACTATCAAAAATTAAAATGTTCATTTAATTAATTTAAACAATTCCCATGTGTGATATTTTAAACAGGCTTTTGTAAATGCTAATTTAATTATCCAAATAAAATATATAAAAAATATATTAAATTTTTTAAAAATAAATTTTATTTAATTAATATTATGAAAAATTATTTTTTTTAATATTTAAAATTTCATTTAAAATTTTAAAAAAATTATAATAATTTTGATTTATATTTTAATATTTTTATTATTTTAAATTCCATTTCAAAATTCGAAAAAATATATAATAATTTTGATTTATATTCTAATTTTTTTATTATTTTTTAAAAATTAAATTTATGTTTTGATATATTTTTATTATTTTATTTTTTTTACTATTTTACTATTTTACTATTTTACTGTTTAATTGATATTTTTTTACTATTTAAATTTTATATTATTTACCTAAGTAGAATGTTCTAAGAGTCAATGCTTTCATTTGATTCACGCTGCTTCTTTTGGTATAAGTAAAGTAATATATTATGATGTATCAGTTTTAATTAATATATTATGATGCGTCAATTTTAATTCAAGTTATTGATAGATTAATTTTATTTAAATAAAACTATATTTAATTATTTTTTTAATCATATTACATTGTCCAATGATTGAGAATTTATATAAAATCAATATATAATTTATTTTTAAATTATACACCATAAATATATTTATCTAATAATTATTATATATAAATAAAAAATATTGAAACCGTATCAGCACGGCACGATACGATACCGAAATCGTATTGTTCTGGTTTGAGATAGAAACCTCGGCATGGGTCAAGATTTTAAATCTTAGAAGAGGGTACTAGAATTTAAGGTAAAGGCGTGAAGAATGACATGAAGAGGGGCTTTAGGCTTAGGTGTATTCGAAGGACGTGGCATATTATAAGATGAATTTTAGGTAGATATAACTTCGTGAGAGTTGAGTGTTAAGAGAATATACTTGAGCAAGGGTAGGATCTCAACATAGGTGGACTTGACCTTAGAAATGGTCAAAGTTAGCGCACTAGTTGACAAATGGTTGTCGTAACTTGGTATGGTTGGATAAAAGTGGTTGTGTGCATGGTTATTTGATCCGGTCACTGATGGACTAATCAATTGAGAAATCCCAAATCTCAAATGAGGAGATTTTTGGGGTTATGATCCATTTGTGGTAATTTGAGTTGATTGATATTGTTTATTAGTCGATGGAGAATGATTCTGTTCATAGCAGAGTCGATTAGTGAGTCGATTACAAATTCTAGTCGGCTGTTGACAAATTCCAATCGTTTATTGCTATAGTGCGTGGAGGGAATTGTATACAAAGCGACAATGACAAAATTTGCTAACGACAACAATGAAATACTCAATAGTTGACTAATGGACATCGAGCAACAATGATAAATCAATTGAATGAAAGCTATAAAAGGAGTTGGAGCAGGATTAAAGGCTAACGTTCCTAGCAATTTATGAGCATGTTACATTATAGATCCTCAAGAAGAAAAAGGTGATTTCGCTCCTTGAGATTTTATAAGATGTGTCTCTGCCTCTGGAAGAGTTTTGTGAAGGAGAAAAATATGGGTGTTCAGGGGTGATCTATCTAAAGGATCGATTAACTGTGGAGTAGGAACTGAGGCTGCGCGGAGGCCTTGCTCGAGACCTTGTGGCCGCGTAAGGCCTCACGCAAGACCTTGCGGCCCACGGAGGCCTCACGTGAGGACCCGAGATTGCGTGGAGGCCTCGAACGAAACCTCATGGTCGAGACTTTGTAGCTGCGCAGAGGCCTCATGTGAGACCCTATGACCGCTTTGAGACCTCGCGTGAGGACTTGCGGCTGCGCAGAGACTTTGTGTGAGGACTTGCGACCCCGTGGAGACCTAGGATGAGGCCTTGCGACCGTGAGAAGGCTTCGTGCAAGCCCTACGGCCACACGGAAGTTGTACGGAGGTCTTGAGCGAGACCTCGCGAAGGCCTCATTCAAGATAGTGAGTTGAGTTTTTTTTTTCAATTTAATTTTTTTCTTTATTTTTTAAACTGTTAATTTCTTTTTTAATAGTTAATTCTTTCCCCTCTTAATTGTCTGCTATCTCCCCCATATTTTAATTTCTTTTTTTATTCTTATCATCTTAAACATATAGAAAAAAATTCTTTTTCTCTTTAAAGTAAATTAAATTCAATTTAATTTAAACCTACTTAATCCTAGTTCTGAACTTCAGTTAATCCTATATTGACTTTTATTTAATATTAATTTTTAAAATATTTATTTAATTTAATAATAAGTATCTATAATAATCAAATATTATAATAATATTTTTAATTAATAAAATGCCGAAACTGTATCGGCACACTATGATACAATATCAAGACTATATCCTTCTGGTCATAAATTGAAATTTTGATATGGTTTGAAATTTTAAACCATGTTAATAATTCCATCAATGCCATCTTTTAACTATTCATGCTATTTTCTTTTCTTGTCAATGAAATTATATGTTTAATATTGCATTCTTCTACTTAAAAGCTTTAGACTTGATTCATTTGTGTGGATAACTAGGAGAAAAAGGAAAAGAGGATGGGAAAATAGTACAAAAATATCCATGATTCATGATCCCTGTACAACAGTGTGATCCTTTCCATCTACCTCCTTTATTTTTCTGCAAAGGTAAACCAATTTTTAGTTTCAAAGTTTTTTTGAATGATTTGTTTACACTTTGTGTTCCTTTACCTCTTCTTTCTCCGCCCCTCTTATTTTCTCCCCAAGTAAACCAAATCTTAGTTTCTAAAGTTTTTCTCCATAATTTCAATTTTCAAACTTTATTTATCTTCATTCTTGTCAATTAATATACAATATCATTTGAAAATAATATACACAATTTTTTTTATTTAATATGACAACAAATTCATATTTAAGAATAATATTTATTTTAAAGATACAATTGAAATCTGATTGTTGATTTTGAAATTCCTAATGCGAAAATATAAATTATTTGATTAATCATTGAAATCCCTAATATAATCAATTTGAAATCAATTTAACAACCTAATAGCATTGTGTGAAATTGCAAAAAATGCTTTCTATATATCAACTATAATTATGCATTGAGCTCTTTCAAAGATACAACAAGAAACACATCTCTCCCAAATTCACTATGAAGATTGACCTTCAAAAGACGTTTGATTCAGTGTACTAGGATCTCTTACATGAGGCTCTTATTGGACTGAATTTTCCTAGTGGTTTATGGCATGGATTGTGGAATGTGTGACAACTACCTCATTCTCGTTAGCCATTAATAGTGGAACCTTTGGACTTTTCAGAGGGGCCAGAGGACTGCCACAGGGGACCCATTGTTGCCTTACTTATTTGGTATAAATGTTGAGATCTTTGCGAGGTAGATACAATAGTGCACTCTCAAAGAGGGCTTCAGGTTTCACCCACGGTTTGCTCACCTCAGATTGACTCACTTGGCTTGTGTGGATAATCTACTCCTTTTTAGTAGGTGTGATGCAACATACACAATGTCCACCTGTCTACAGGAGTTTGGGGCGGCGGCAGGACTTCAGGTGAACAGACTGAAGTCGAATATCTATCTGGCTGGAGTGGACGACACGACGCGCAGGAGGCTGCTGTCCATCACGGGCTTTCAGGAGGGCACTATGCCCTTCAGATACCTCGGGATTCCGATGGCTGCTGAGCGTCTTCGGATTGCAGATTACAGCCCGCTACTCGACTCATTGGTCCGTCGGATCAACATCTGGCCGCAGAAGACGCTATCATATGCCGGCAAGGCACAACTCATTACTTCTGTGCTTAAGGGAGTGGAGTGCTTTTGGTTATTTATTTTGCCAATACCCTTGGGTATTATTGATCGCATTTACTACATTTGCATGTCTTTCATCTGCACTTCTAAACTCCCACCAATGTCATGGGCAGATATGTGCAGACCCAAAGATGAAGGCGGCTTGGAGTTTCGAGACTTGCGTGCATGGAATTTAGCCATCTTGGCTAAAGTACTATGGCAGATACAAGCTAAAGAGGATGCACTTTGGATAAAGTGGATCCACCATACTTACTTGAGGCATGCAGATGTATGGACCTGGGAAGCAACCCACACAGATTCTCCTCTGATCAAGCGTGTGTTGCAAATATGAGATCTTTTTCATCAGCTGCTGGATCACTAGAGGTCGTTGGACAGAGGCTAGCAAATTGGTTTGCTAGGGATGACGATGTGTTCGAGCATATGACTTCTTTAGGCATCATAGTCCTAAGAAGCCATGGTCCGGACAATGTGGAAGACCTATGTACAGCCAAGTCACACAGTTACCCTCTATATGCTAGCATAGAGATATATTCCCACTAGAGACAAAAAGGAGTACATGCAGGATCGTCAGTGCACATTTTGTAGACAGGTGCCGGAGACACAAGACCATCTATTCTTTGGATGCCCCCTATAGCAGAGTTATAGGAGGCGGATTAGAGACTAGCTTCACATGTGATAGGAGATGTCCATATATCAGCAAATGATGCGAGTTTTTGGAAGGCATTATCATGGGAGCATAATGTTGATAAAGGTTTGTCAGCTTGCCTTGTCTTTTATGATACATTATGCATGGAGGGCTAGAAATAGTAGTTTCTTTGGTGAGGGATAACTAGACAGTGAGAAAATTTCTAGGAGTGTGCAAATTTATATATATCTGTCTTTGGGAGGATATTCGGATCTAACACTATGTCGGACATAAGCAACTCCTATAGGGCCTCTTGTACTCTTAATTTGTGCTATACTATTTTACTTTTAAAAAAGCAAACTGTAATTAAGCATTGATCAATACCGTGATCACTTTTATATTATCTGAATAATTGATTAATGCATGTCAATGGTTCCTTTGGACTATACTTCACCCTAACAATCTAGTGGAAGGTACACAATTTCTTGATTTATTGTTAAACATCCTCTCTCACAGTCCAATAAGCATGAATAGTGAATAAACTACAAGAAAAGTGCAAACATGTCCATTTAAATATTTAATTTAGCTCCCTACTTAAGCATAATCTATTAGTTAATTAATGATCCAATCGAAATATCTATTGTTTACCAGTTATTATAGGTTGGATTATTTACCTGTCTTGTATATGCTCGACTTATGTTTTGGCATACCATTGAAACCAAATTACATAAAAGTTTTATCAATTTCCACCATAACACTTGCATTGTATGTTTGTGGAAGATTCCATGCCTCCCCCCTCCCCTCTTTTGGTTTCTTTCACTGTAAAGCATCAGTTGATAATTGAATATTATTGTTGCAGGATAGAAAAATAGTACAACATCAGATATCTATGCTACTTTTTGTGGCTTTTGCTTGTGGGCTCGGAATGTTTCTGTTTACAAAGTTGATGGGCACACAGATACTATCTGGTAAGCCAACATAGTTGCAGGAATTTAAATAGTTTAAAATTGACTGCTAATTTTTCAATTGATATGATTTGGTTTTGTTGTTTGACAGAAAATTGCCATTATTATTAACTTATTTCTGTAAGGGATAATTTAAGAAAAATAGATTAAGCAAATACAACAAGAAGTTTATGCGCATGATCATCGAGGTGTGCTTGTTAAATAGAAATGCACTTGTATGGTATGGGCACACAGATACTATCTGGTAAGCCAACATAGTTGCAGGAATTTAAGTAGTTTAAAATTGACTGCTAATTTTTCAATTGATATGATTTGGTTTTGTTGTTTGACAGAAAATTTCCATTATTATTAACTTATTTCTGTAAGGGATAATTTAAGAAAAATAGATTAAGCAAATACAACAAGAAGTTTATGCGCATGATCATCGAGGTGTGCTTGTTAAATAGAAATGCACTTGTATGGTATTGATTACTCAAAGGACAAAATTTTCTATCTTTATTTGTGGCATCAACTAATTCCAAGATTAACCTATAACTTGAAGTGAGTGAAGCTAGAGAAAAATTTTATTTATCCTTGTACATCTAGAATTCGATTATACCTACAGCTGTATAATCTTCACAATTTTTCATGGTAGTAAATACTAGAGACAGTTTGCACACTTCATATGCACAACTTTTAGTTACATCACACATATTTTCTCAAGTTAAATTTTGAATCTTGAGGAAGTTATGTACAAGATCAAGCTTCATGGTGCAATAGGGTATTAAAAGAGGGTCTCAGCCACTTATTCAAAAAAAAAAATACTCATGATGCCTAGTTCGTTAGAGGGTGACAGACTTGTTACAATGGGGCAAGGGATCAATTCTCGGAGGGCACATGCCCTCAGGGAAAAAAATCCCTCTCACCTCCTAGCCAATTTGGCGGTCGGCTATAAGTTGATTCCGTGATTTACCTCTCTTCACATAACCAGAGGATGGACTATGAGTGACACCTGGGGTGAGCATAATCATCTTTTGCTACAACTAATGCTATAAGTCTAGTAAAAATCAACTATCAGCAAATTCACTAAAAAATGAATTATTAGAGCCAGTATTCTCAAAATGTAATAAGTTATTTGACATAGAAGATAAAAACCCACTTACCGGTGATATACAATAATATATCGGCAGCGCACAAATAAATAGTGAAGTTTCGGTTTATAACCGCAATGATGCGATTTCGGTATCATATTATGTTGATATAGTTTCGGTTTTAAAATGAAAATTTTAACTTAAATATTAAAAAAATAAAAAAACGAAAATACAAAATACAATATTTTTTTTTTTGTAAAAAGAAAATGTGAGCCGTGAGATTGCGACGCCCATGCGACCTATGGGATTGTGGCACCCCCACAACCCATGGATCGCGGCTCCCCCACGACCCGCGGGATAGCGCGATCACGACATCCCTGCGACCCTGTAGAGATCATTGTGGGATCACGGTTGCCCATGGTGCCGATGTTGGTTGGCAGGAGGAACAACAAATTTTGCTCGTGCCATCCGGCATGGTATGAGATTTTAAACCTTGACCACCGGCGATTATTCGTTACTACATCCGTATAGTGCCATTTAATATTTTTATTCTTTTACTGGAATTCTTTTTATTACAATTATTTTATTCTAGTTTCACATCTTATTAGTTAGTTTGAACAAATAACCTAAACTAACTTTTTAGTATAAATTATGCTAATTTATTGATGTATCATATAGGGTTCGCAAATATGAGTTACACAATATGAAAGTGCAAGTAGCTTCATATAAATCATCAAATAACATAGAAGGTCTAAGTAATATATAGCTAGTATCAACTGAAGAGTAATTTAGAAATTCATTTTAATTTTTACAATAGCCATCTTAATTCCCATGTGAATATAAAAGGATATCAATTATTTATTCCATAATACTTTAATTATTTTAAAACCCATTTTACTATTTTTAAATATTATTTTAATCCTATTTTTCAAAAGTAGTTATACAAGCATATATAATCCATTTTATCTATTCATTCATGCACAAGGACATATATATGCAATTTAAAGGATATATTTACTCACCTTTATATATAGCTAAAAGCTCGGAACTCCAAGTAACAACACTCGAACTCTTATCTACAAATATAATATGAAAATAACTTAGAACTCAAAATAAATATCTAATAATGATAATATTATTAGAACATAAAATTTACTAAATTTTGAAGTCATTTGACCAAATTTTAATGTTGCTACCTCAATATATTTCCAATTTCTACATGATACCTCGTACTATTGTATGCCAACTTTATTTAGTTATCAAATTCTAGATAATGTCAACCTAAAAATGAGATTCTAAATTTAAAATCTTTCGCCTTTCCCCAATCAATGAAACAATATAAATGTTTCATTCAAACCTATGCTACAAATCGTAATTAGTCCAAATCAACCATTTATTTTTCCTATACCAAGCATCCTAGCAACCTTAATCTCACTTCTAATAACCCATAACATCACTAAACACGACTTACTAACAATAGTTTACACCATATGAACTGGTATGAACAACATTAGTATAAGTTGTTTAGGATGCAAAAGGATCCACTAATCTTCTAAGGTCACTAAAACAAATTCCGATCTATCTCCCCCGAAATAAAAGTCCATTCAGCAACATTACTGCTACACAATTTGTAGGATTTCTCAAACCATAAAGTTTAATTGAAATTTCCAGCCAAGAATAAACCAAATCTGAGCAGAAGAAAAGTTTATTGCTTGTCCTGCACTGAGTGCGTGGAGGGGAGGAGAGGCATGGTTGCTAGCTGGAAGAAGCAGCTGGTGGAGCTGCTGCTGTTGTTGGCCGGAAGAGTAGATGATGCTGGCTTCTTGCTGGAAAATAAACAGGAAGAAGCTATTCTGCTGGTGGGATAGAAAAAGACAAGGAAGAAGTGGATAGCTGTTTTTGGCTGGAAGAAGAAAGAAAGCTGCTGTATTGGGGTTGCTAGAAAAAGGACGAAAGGAAAAACTGTGTTGCTGGAAAAGGAAAAAATAAAGGAAATAGGATTTGCTTGCTGTTGCTGGAGGCTGGAATTGAGGAGGAGAAGTCGTTGCTGGTGAGATGCTGGACTTGCTGTTGGCTGGAAGGAGAGTAAAAGCAAGAGTTGCTTCTGGGAAGAATACAGGAAGAGGGAGGAACAGCTGCAATCTTCTGATGCTGGAAGAAGAAGGGGAGAATAAAAAGGAGGAGAAAGGAGATGGGAAGCTGGTGTGTGGACAGAAGAAGAGGAGAGGTGGTGTGAATGGTGAGGGTTTTAAATTGATTGAACTAGTTTAATCTATTTAAAATTTGGTTTGGCCATAAATTGGCCAAATCAAACACAAATGGACCCCAGTTTGAATCTACGTAATCATAATCCCTGCGCCTATCTTATGGATTTAATCCAAACTCAATCCGAATTCAACTTGATGTCTAAGTTTCATTTCTAATGTCCGACTCAATCTATTTTGTCGATTCAAAATTTTTGGAAAACTTAATTTGATATTTTATCGGCTAATTTATTATTAATATTTGATTTTTTTCTATATAAAAATCAATATTTAACAATACATATGTGTAATACCTAGAAGTGATTTTCGTTCTACTATTGATCTTGCCTAGTCAGTATATATATCTATTTTCTAAAATACAAAGCCCTTTCCTTTCCTCATGTTAGTTTTAAATATCTGAGCATCCTATAAACTGCCTCCATGTCTTGATTATTCATGAATTGGCTCACTATACTAATCAAATAGCCAATGCCGGATCTTGCGGGTCTTGTGTGAAGCAAATATGATTTTTTTTCCACGAGTCTTTGCTATTTGTCATTATCAACTGGTGCACAATCCTCTTTTGTTCATAGTTTGATTATTGAGTCCATGGGAGTCTTTGTTGGTTTGCATCTGACCATCAGTTATTCTCAGAAGGGCCAAAACATATTTTGTTGAGAGACTAAGATCCCTACTTTTGACTGAGTTATTTCATTCCAAGAAAATGCCTGAAGCTTCTTAAATTTTAATTTTGAATTCTTTGGTATGCTTATCTTTGCATATGATTTCTGTTTGAATAATGTCATCCACATATATAATAAGGTTAACAATTCTCCCTTGAGGTGAAACTTTAACAAGTGATCCCATGGCATTGTTTATAACCATACTGCTACTTGATTACTTTGGTAAATTGTCAAACTAGGCTCTTGTGAATTATTTAAATTCATATAATGATCGTTTCGACCTACATACTTGTGACTCATTAAGGAGGGATGCCCATGTAAACTTTTTCTGCTAGGTCTTTGTTGAGGAAAACATTTTTTGATATTAATGGAGTGAGCAGTCTAGATTTGTGACCAGATAGGAGAATTTAAACTATCTTCAATTCAGCTACTGGAGTGAGTTTCTTCATAATTGATTCTATAGGATTGTGTGAATACTTTTGCAATTAGTCGAGTCGTGAACCAATCAACATTTCCATCTTCTTTATATTTAATTGTAATGACACATTTGTAGCCTACAAAGCACTTTCAAGATGGTAGGTTTCAATCTTCTCTAGTAATTGGATCTTTCTACAATCGTAGCCTTCCATTTCAATATTGTGAGAGCTTCATGTATAAATATAAGAATCCATGTTTAGTCCAAACTTGCCACAAAACACTTGATTTGTCATATAGCCCTTGATTAAGCATGCAAATGAGCTAAATCGAGCCAAACTTTGTGGTGTTCAAGTTTGCTTGATAAGGTAACTGAGTCAAGCCAAGCCGAGCTTAAAATGATGAAGCCATTGAAATGGTTGTTCATGCTTGATTTCCTTTTTACACGCTTGAGCTTGGTTTGTTTATTATCGAACTCTCAATTCAAGCTTATTTGATTATCTGAAACTTTTATATTTTTAAACTTGTCAAACTTTGTTTGTGGACACACGAATAGTTCACAATCTCTAGTCATGAACATTAACGAGTTGAACACAAATGTATTCAAAGTTATTCATTTAGTTAATAAGTTGTTCAAGTTTGTTTATTCAATTGACCTTGTGCTACTAAGTCGAACCTACCCTTGATTCAATACAAAGTTATAGATTGCATGTTTTATGCATTCTCTAACTCTCTTGTTTTGCAATAGGAAGATCGCTATCTTTAGAAGACTTAGGATTAGGGTTGCCTTGTATTTTTTTTTTTTTTTTGATCTTGAGTCCGATTTTGATTCTTGGATTTGCTCATGAGGTACTTGGTGCTCTATCTCCTTTAGCTTTGTTTCCTTATTGGATAGGTGTTAAGGGTTTTGTTGTTTTTGGATTGAGTAGTGTTTAGGGAACAAAAAGACTAGGGAGACTTGGAATTTTGTTTGGCTGAATAACTGTTGGAGAAGTAGAAATGTTTGTTTTTGTGTGTGTGTGTGTGTAAGTTCACACATTTCTGTAGATGAGTCAAGGTATGGGGTCATGGGTTCATTTTGGTGCTGAGTCAAGGTATGGGACTGAGGATTCATTTTGGTGAGCAGGGATGGGGGTGCTATTGGAAGTTCGCACATTTCTGTAGATGAGTCAAGGTATGGGATCATGGGTTCATTTTGGTGATGAGTCAAGGTATGGGATTGTGGGTTCATTTTGGTGAGCAGGGAAAGTTTCTATCTGGGTATCGACTAGATTTGATGAAGCATGAGGAATATCTATCACATTAATGTCCCAAAGCCGATACTCTTGTGTGAAATTACTCCACTGAATATCTAACTTTGGCCTTTGGGTACAATTGATGTTCAAAAAATGCAACATACATGGAGCTAGAATTTTCTTGTAATTGGAGAATAACATTTATACCCTTTTTATGGGAAGAATATCCCAATAAAATACACTAATGACTCTGGGATTACGTTTTCCCCTGTATTGGCTATAAATATGGATAATAGCGGAGCGTTTAAAAAACTTGAGAGGGATGGAGGATATGAGATGTGCAAATAATGTGTTTTAAATATGATTTAACACGGGGCTGAGGTAGATTGTAGTGAATATGTCTTCCCCAATTCTAGTTTGAGGTATGTTAACACAAGAGCTTAGATGAATGATCCCTTGACTTACTACGAAATCACTAAGAATGAATGCAAAATATTCCTTTACATCGTCTGATTTCAAAATTTGGATTTTGGTTTGGAATTGAATTTGAACCATGGTATTGAATTTTTGAAATATTAGACCGACCTTTAATTTTTCTTTCATTAGGAAAACTCATATAAGTTTAGTGTGATCATCTATAAATGTTATGAACCAACGCGATCCAATAATATTTTTGGTCAACAATCCCCACAAATCACTATATATTAATGCAAAAGGAATTCTTTGTATAGTAGGTTAGGATAAGAATTTTCAACATGTTTTGTGAATTGACGAATATCACAGTGAAACTCATTTGGATTGTTATCGTTAAAAAGAGCTAGAAAAAGATTT
The DNA here is from genome assembly GCF_018446385.1 of Zingiber officinale. Lineage (NCBI taxonomy): Eukaryota > Viridiplantae > Streptophyta > Magnoliopsida > Zingiberales > Zingiberaceae > Zingiber > Zingiber officinale. The sequence goes on from NC_055998.1 coordinate 68,108,844, forward strand.
GTAGGATATATACAATTTGATGTCCTAAACTATAGTACCATAACATAATAGCATTGACCCCTTCGAAAAGCAAAAATTAGATTTTGACTTAAAGACGCAGAATGATCTTTCCTTTTAGAACAATCATTCGCCTCGAGTAGATAAAACCCTAAGCACTCTTTACCATTACCAATCATCTTCGGGTCCAAGACATAAAATTCATAAGAAATTGGAGAAAATTTAGTAACATAATTATGATCTTGGGAAAGTTTACTAACTAATAGTAAACTGTAGCTTAATTGAGGCACTAAAAGGATGAAGTCGAGTGTTAGGTATTTTTAAATTTTGCTAATCCGGTGTCAATCGCTTTGGAAAGTGATCCATTTGTTATACCAACTATTAGGGGTGTCAATTTGGGTGGGTCGGGTCGGGTTCGGGTTGAAAAAAAATTATAAAAAATCTCAACCTAAACTCGATCCAACCCGATACAACCCAAAACCCCTAAACCTGAACCTGACCCGAATAGCCCAAATAATAAGATTAAAAATGACTTTTTTTTTTTGTTATTTTTCAAATAATTCTTCACTTTTATCTAATACTGTTTCATTATCATACTAACATTAATATTGGTATACATTAAAAATATCTTAATTTTTAAAATAAAATTTGATTTAACTTCGAAAATCCACTAAAACCTAAATTTGGGTCAACTTGGGTCAACCCGAACCAATTTGAACCTGACAACTCTCAACCCGAACTTGATTTTTTTCGGGTCGACTCGGGTTGGGTCGGGTTCATTTTTGACACCCCTACCGACTATTATGTCTCATGAGATGAGCTAAAATTGTTAGAGGAAATATAATAACACAATTATAATCTCAGGTGAATTTACTAACTAATAGTAAGTTGCAGTTTAGTTGAGGAACTAAAAGGACGTAGTTGAGTATTACGTCTTTAGAAATTTTTAGTAATCTAGTCTCAATCGCTTTGGAAGGTGATCTGCTTGCTACAACTTTTATGTTCTCATTGCTGGACCAGCTCAAAGTTGTGCTGCTAGAGGGGTGGCGGGGGAGTGTGAATAGCTTCCTTTCGAGGTTTGATTGATGCTTATGTAATGTTGAATACGCAGTGGAAAGAACAACACTTAATCAAACCACAATAGTAGAAACACCTTGATTTTATGTTGTTCATAACTTTTAGGTTGCTACTCCATGATCCTAGAGTCCACCGAAAACACCACTATTTTTCTCCTTGCCAAATAACTTTTCAAAGCAGGAGTAGTAATGTAAAACACAAGAAAATCTTTTGAGAAACAAAACTTTCTTCTTGCACAAAACACAGGGGAATGAAAGTTGTTTTGTCGGAGTTCTTTATGGAAGATGAAGTCTCTTGAAGCTTTATATCATCATTCAAATCGAGCAGGTATCCTTCGAAATTTCTAGGCATTAGTTGACTGCTTGCATCCCACTAGTCTACTGATTGCTTTATTTGGTGATTAATTGACCATTCAATACTTTTGGACATTCAAATCTGTATTAATACTTGTTGGAAAGTGTATATCAGTTGACTAACACTCTTCCTAGTCGATTGACCTAGTCGACTCGAAGATTCAGTTCTCTCAGAATTCAAGTTAGTCAACTGCCATAATCGACTAATAAACTTTCTGTGCAAAACCGTGAAGTTGAGGGTTTATTCAAAATCATAAACCAATTTGTGGTTTTAGTTGCGTTAGTTGATTACTTTGTTCTTAACATTTGACTAATGCAAAAATCATAAATCAACTTATGGTTTTAGGTGTGCTAGTCGATTAGTACGACTGTGTCAGTTGAAGTGCCAAAAATACTGTTCATAGTGCTAAAACCATTATTCACACCGAATTCTCTTATGCTAAGAGATCCCAAGTCTCCGAGGCTTCCTCGTATGCTTATGATAGGTTGACCTCGACTTTTTTTAAGACTTTCATTGCCTAGAATCTTCTTCTCTAGCACTTTCAACCTGGCCTAGCATCCACTCACCCTTGACTTCCTAGGATTTCATTTCTTGCTAAACATCCAGTCCTCCATAACCTGCTTAGATTTCTGTTACATGACCGATATTCAGTCCTCTATGATCTATCAAGACTTCCCTTTACATGCCCAACATGCAATCCTCCGTGACCTATTAGGACTTGTATCATGTGTCCAACTTCCGTTATTCTATGGCTTGTTAGGACTTCCGTTCACATGCTTAACTTCTGATTTTCTATGACCTATTAGGATTTCCACTTATATGTCTAACATTCGATTCTTTGTTAGGACTTCCATCACTAAAATTGTCCAGTTAACTATGACCTACTTGGATTTCTCTCTTGTCAACTTCCTGTTGAATTTTCAACTGTCAAGTCCAGTCAACCATGACCTATTCAGACCTTTCCCTTGCTAATTCTCAATTTGACTTCTAACTAACAAGTGTCCAATCAACCGTGATCTACTTGGAGTTTTTGACGGTTAAGTATATTGTCAATCTTGACTTCATCTCGATCAACCATATTGATCAAATATCGAAACCTAATTCGAACTTGATCAACCTTAACCATAGGTTGATTGCACCAACACTCACAGCATGAGCTAAGATTTGTTAGTCTCTCTATCCCTAGTTATGCAGTGTGAAGCTCTGGAATTTACAATTGATGAACTTATAAAACTAGAGATTCGGTCCCAATTGTCATAGTAGAATCGAATGTATGTGATTGTTGCATATTGTTGCATTAATAGCTATAAAATACAGCTCTTCTTTGCTAAAGGTTAGACTCAATAGGTATTGAATTTTTTTCTCTAACCGCAATGTTGCCCCATTTTGTGGGCGTGAGGGCTTCTAATATGCTAGTTTCTTGTGAATCTTCCTAGGAATGATGGTGACAATGAATTATGGTTAGTAGGGGACGCCTTCTATTAAAGAAACTCAAGTTAGTCTTCTTGGAGATGATGGAAGAGTAGTGGAAGATGATTGAGAGCTAAGGAGGAAAAGGGCTTGGTTATCTTAGTGATGGGGTCAAGTAGGTTGTGTTGACTTTCTTTGTGGCTTGCTTATGCAAAGCAATCTTTTTCAAAATATTTCATGCCACACCAAGGAGTGTTGTCCAATTGAAGGCATGAACATTCACTCGTTCCGCATGAGAAATGTGATCTTGGCAATAAGGAACTACGCGTCACGACTATGTGATTTCTATGTGAAGGCACTACATCATGAACCCATCTATATCCTCTATCTACACCATCGAATTTTTCTACTCATGTGTGATTGATGACACATGTTGAAAAAAAAGTTGGCCAAGTGTTGCTTAGAGCATATATGACTACATGGTTTAAAGGCTAAGGGTAGAAAAACAAATTCTTAAATATGTCTCCTTTTCAATTATTAATATCAGCTACTTCTATTTTATGATCTAGGCATGTTTTATGGATGGTGTTCTTCAAAATAGGCAATGCCCTACAATCAAACTCATATTTTGAACAATATTCAACTTTATTCCAATGGTTGAAACATAGAAGAGCTGAAATTATTTTATTTCTATGATTATGTGAATTTGTTAAAGAGTCTACAATCTGGTTCAACAAAATAGCAACTTTTAGTTTAGACCAAAAATAAAATTGAATTTTTTACCTTGCTTTTCATGATGTAGTTTACTTGATTCACGTTTTTTTAGTTATATGGGTGTTAAAAGTATAATTTAAAACTTGGTTCCATGCTAGTCTGCATTGGTGTTGCATTCATCTTCATCTGTACACTGAAATAGAAACCAACTGTTTCATATGTCACATAATTGACATGTTTCTTCCATATATTTCCATTTTGTTTTAGCCTTTATCAAGTTAAACAAACTTAAACCCTATAAATCTAATTTAACTCATTTAAAACCTGATGAAACCTAACTTAGATCTCATTCCATGTAATTACTCAATTAAACATACAATGACTTGTACATGACAATAACTGTATATTATAAGTATAATTGTATAGTGCATGCAACAAAATATTAAGTTTATATAATTCAATGAAGTTCATCTCAAACCCATGACTTAAGTTAGTTGTACTTAGTCTTCCAAGTTCCAACTGCTATAGTTCTGACACATACTTTGATGATATCAAATCAGATCTGAGACTATGCATCAATACTCGTACCCATTCTAATCTGTTTATACTAGTCCAACATTTTGGTTGTTGACCAAGATATATCACTGTACATGTTGATTAACCGATTCAAATTTCAAATGTCTCAGGAGCTGCATTGATTTAAGAATAATTTAGTGTTGATCTCACAAAACAACTATGAAAATCTTTGCTCCCTTTGACAGCAAAACACTCATTCTGGTATTACCATATTTGTAGAATCCTAATAAGACCTCAGTTGGGATACTCTTTACTAGTAAAGCATGTTCGAGAGTTGAGATGCTTGTTTGTATCTTTTTCAGTTATTTAATAGAAATTATAACTCATATTCCGAGTAACATTTTTGTTTTGGTAAAAAGCAACTAAATAGCTGGGGATCAAAGTCCAAAACCATATTGGCTTCCCTTTTTCGAGTGTCAGGACAGTGAGGGTACTGTTGAGTCTTGTTATTGAAATTGGCATAGTTACTGAAATCAACATCGAAAGACTTCTGCCTAATTATGTTTGTTACTGTTATCAAAATTTCATTATTTGTTGGAACTAATTATCTGTCAGTCTGTACCATGCAAAATGGTTTACTTTGGAGTTTGACTTTGCTAGAAGCAACCCGAAGTTGTTATAAGCCTAGTTGGTTGTAGTTTGTCATCACTTGTTCTTTCATTTGCGATATTAGTATCTAACTGTGTCTTTTGAAGACATGGCAGTGGGGTTTATTTATCTACATCATTTTGGGATTCTTCTCAGTTAGCAATGTCTTAACTGAAATATATTTACTTTGGTAGAATCAATGATGAGGGTGCTAACAAAGTCATCTCAGGCCATGAGATCATGTTGTCATTCCACATCTACATTCTCTAACAGCCACTGTTTTCTTCTCTTCTAATCTGATTAGCAAGGCAGAGTGATTTTATTTTAGATCTTCAATTTATATGTTGAACTTCTCAGAACCAAGAATTGACTACACATCTCTGCTCAGTTGGGCTATTTTTGGTGAAATAGGTGGATAGAAATTTGAGGTTGTTTGTATACTAGATGGTTAGATTCCTTGGCTTCATTCGAGTCAGATTTCATGTGGATCTTGTCTTAAATTAGGTTGATTAAATAGGCTTAGAGAAGTCGTGGGAATTCTGAGAAAAACTATGGCTTACATTCTTTTTCTGAAATTTTGAACATTTGCCTTGGCTTGTTTAACTGTTTATTAAAACTTGTATTTTCCCCAGATAGTAGGAATTGTTCTATTGAATTGGCAATGAAACTCTAGAAAGTAATTTATTTTCAATTTTCTCTATGTTTCCAGCTTTTGTTGGATCAGAAAATCTGCACATGGTTCCTGCTGCTGATTCATATGTTCAGGTGAATTTTACATATATTTGATTGTCATTAGGCAAACCGAGTCTGACTACATTTTGCTTTCTTGGGTTCAACTTATTAGCACTAGATTTTGTAACTTGCAAGGAATCTTATGCTGGTTAATGTATCAGACCACACCATTTTGATTAAAACCTTTATTATTTTCAAATAATCCATGTTAAGAACTTTGTTTTGACTCACTTAATGCAGTTCTTGTTTACCATTTCTCTTTTGGTTATTGTCTTTTCGAAGATAGTTCTTGATGTACCTGCAAAATTATGTAATTCAGACTCTAATCAAATTTAAATGTACACTTGCTCTGTATCCAATAGTTGCACAATTGGTGCCTTGATTTGGTTTGTGATTTCATTTGATATTAGGAGCAGACAAATTGCATTGTATATTTTGACCAATACATATGAACAAACCAAAATCTCTATTAACATGTTGAGAATGCCATATGGTGCCAAGATGAACCAACCTATATTGGAATAAAATTCTATAGATCACGTGAAAAGATCAATCTGGATCACAAAACGGATGAGAAATAGAAATATCACCACGGGGAGAAGTAATAGTGAGGAGAAGATGAGCTATGACGAGAATAACAAAGTGACAATAATTTTTTTGGAGCACCAACAATAGGTAGTTGAAGAGAGGGGACCGGAGGTGATTGCTGGATGCGATTGTTGGAGAGTGATCACCTCGCCAACATTGCTTGTGAAATTGAGAGAGGAATGAGAGGTAAGGAATAGAAAAATAATTAAATTATATAATAGTTTTAATTATATTTATGTTAAAATTGATATATATAAATAATATATCATTGTTTATATATATATAGCAGTTGTATTTTATTTATAATAGTTTGCATATTATATTATATAACTACTATTAATAATATAACGATTTTACATTTATGATAAAATATTATATAAATATAACTGTTTATATAATTTATATAATACTTATATAAATTAATTAGTTAATTATTTTTATAAATGCATAATTAACTAATTAATTTTTATTATAACGGATTATTAATTGTTTATATTTATAATTTACTGTTTAAATAATTTTCAAATTATTATAATTAATTAATAAACTGATTATATATGAAATCTACTATTTAAATAATTTAAAATAAATATTTATCAAGAATTAATTAAATTCTTCTTATATATAATCACCTAAATTAGCTAATCATATTATTAATTAACATAAAATTTATTATTTAATTATTTTATTAATTAATTACTAATTAATAAAAACTATTTCAATTTAATTTTAAATATTATTTTTAAATTAATTTAATTAATTAAATTTTTTGTTATGTATATTCACTTCTCATTAGTTATCAAATTTGTAGGTAATTAATAAAAAAATTAGTAATTATTTTTTCATTAGTTATTATATATCAGTTTATTAATAATTATTTATAATAATATAATTTTTTTATCCGATAAGAGAATGAATAAAATAAAATTTTAAGTATAATTTTAGTTATAAAAATTGTATTTAAGTAATTTAAAATGATTTTGATTAATTTAAATGGTAATCAATTAAATTTAACATTAATTTTAAATTAAAACAGTTTTATGAATTTTTGAATATTTTTTAAAATTAATAAATTAAATAATTTTGAAAATTTTAATAATGTTAACAATTTTTCATGAATTTAAAATGATCTATTTTTTTTTTCAAAATATTCTTAAATATCATGCCTTCTAAAATTTTTATAATTTTTTATTTACTTTTGAATTTTTTTTGATAATTTTGATATATTTTTTTAAATTATTCATTCCAATAATTACTTTCTTGTCTTTCAAATATTTTTAAAATTAATTATATATTTTAATAATTATAAAATTTTAATTATTCCAACATGAGTTCATAAAATTTGACGAATTTATATTTATATATGTATACTCTTGGTTTTTGTCCTACTCGATTGAGTACCACAATTGTAGTTAGAATTTTGATCATGGTGCTTAATAGCTATGTGGCTCCAGATTTCAGCTAGTGTTTTTTTCATGCAGTTCCCAATTTGATATTTAGCTCTAGTTCAATAAGTGGAACAAGAATATGTGTACTTTTGCATTAAATCCAAAAGTTTAGAAAGAGGAAGTTTTGATAGTTTTTTAAATGCTACCTTTACTTTGTTACAACAGTCTTAGCTTCTTTTAGAGAAGGAGATAAGGAAAAGAGAAGTTATTTATCTTAAAGTTGAAATTATATAACAACAACAACCAAGCTTTATCCCACTAGATGGGGTTGGCTATATGGATTTTTTTATGTCATTAAGTTCTATCTCCTACTATATCATCTATACTTAAATAAATTTTATTTTGTTTTATTGTTGCTAACCAAATTTTTTTTTATCTCTCTTCTTCGTTTAATATGCGTGTTTGTTATAGTTTCACATTGTCTAACTGGAGTATTTATTGGTCGGTCTAAATACATACCCATACCATCTTAAACGTCTCTTAGAGTTTTTTCTCAATAGATGCAATTCCGACTTTCTCTCTAATACTCTCATTTCTTATTTTGTTCATTCTTGTATGCCCACGCATCCACCTTAACATCCTCATCTCTGCAACTCTCATCTTCTGGTCATGTACTCTGAGTTATAGCCCAACATTCAGCTCCATATAACATAGCAGTTATATATAAATATCTTTAACTGTTGTAATATTATCAAGAAATTTTATATATGGCTATAAAATTATTATATTTTGTATCATGATTTATTATATCCAATCCCATGATTTTAGTTTTATATAGTAGTACTTGTAAAACTTATAGTGAAGCCTTTAAAATTACATTTTTACGTAAGCACTTATGAAATTTTAGCTAACATTCTTTGATAAAGTAAACTCCACTTTTGGCGAATAAACTTTGTCATGGTCGGTCTTAATCCCAGATAAAGGAGAATTGTGTTAGGTTGCTAGCTAACATAAAATATAGACAAATATTATGTGTAGATCCATTAAATTATGCGCTAATGCTAGGTAGGTTGTTTCCTGAAAGGAACACATTGTAAGTTCGACTGCAATGTCTTAGCAATGATTATTATATCTCTATGAGAACTTGGGTGCTGTATTAAATATGCAAAAATTATCACATCCTATGTTGGATAAGAATATATATTATAGGAATATTATTTCTCTTAGATTTGGAACATGAAACATATGAATGGTCACTAAGAAAATAATGTAGGTAAGAGATACAATGATTAAGAGAAAAATTAATATTCTAAGTTTACAAGAGACAATGAGTATGAGAGAAAGCAAAGATGATATAATATTCAGGTTTTAAATTGTGGTATATAGGAAAAAATAAAGCAAAAAGTACAGTAGGAATTATTGTAAATAGTTCGTTAAGAGATGATGTAGTAGTAGTTAGGGAGATAATATTATAACTCTTAAGATAACGATAGCAAAAGAAACTATTAAAGTAATTAACACTTATGTATCTTAAGTAGGATTAATGTAACTAGCAAGGTATTGAATGATTTATGAAATTATTTAATCTGATATTAAAAATAAAGAAAATACCCGATTAGTGGAGGATAATTACTCTAGTTCCCTATAAAAGAGATGTAGAAAATTGTGTAATTGTAAGGGTATTAAACTAATGAACCATAATATGAAACTTTGAGAAAGAGTGATTTAAAAAAATTTAAAAAAGAGACCCAAGTGATCGAAAATTAATTTGAATTTATGTTTGAAAGATCAATGATAGAAACTATATATCTTCTTAGATGACAGATTTAAAATTATCAAGAAGAGAAGAGACTTACACATGATATTTTTTAATCTAGAAAAAATTTATTATAGAGTTAGACAAATTTTATGGAGAATTTTAGAAATGAAAGGTGATTCTGTAGAGTATATTGGGATAAGTAAGTATATGTTTGATGATGTAACGAAAGGTTTTAGACTACTTTTGTGAACAAATCCTAGAGTCTCGGATTTATAGATTGGAGAATTAGGTTCACCTCTCGGTCCTTCCTCGCATCTCTATGGTATGAAAATGCATGCTAGCACTGTAGTCATGTATGCATACTAAAGTTGGATCATGAATCAACACATCATGTGATAAAAAGAGATAAATTAATAGAAAATAGTCTCAATAATACATCGGGCTACTCCGTAATCCTAGAACTCGTTAATCTACTCCAGGAGATGGAGATTTGACACAAAGGCATGAAAAATAATAGTCTACAACTCAAATCGAAAAGAAAAGAGAGAGAAGGCTTAGTCATGGTGTGCATAGACGTCTTCGGAAGATCTCCAAACTCTTCAATGGATGAAATCCTTTTCCTAGGGCGGGTTCCTTGTTACTAGGAAACCCCTTGATTCCTTCGACATGAGCCCTCTTTATCCTTTTAAAGGCTCCAAAAGCTTTCCAATCTGCCACCAAGCCACGACCATGTTGGGAAGCACGCCCTGGCCCTGTCGGATGTTGTGTGTCTCCTTGGTGAGCAACAAAGAAAAGCACGGTCGTGCCCCTAGCATGGCTTGCTCGTGTTTCTCTCTAGAAGTCTTGTCGCTGCTACTCGCCTAACTCTAAGGGTGGTGCATGGCCATGTTAGGGGACACAGCTAGATCGTTCACCATGCTAAAATGCACACTTCAAGGCTTCTTTGACTCTAATTAAGTTCCAAATTCACGTCTTGTCAATAAAATACACAGAGTACTCTGAACTAAAAAAGTAAAACCAATGCAAAAGATATGAAAGTATGCAAAATATGCTCATGCAATGAAACAAATGCATGCAAAACAATACCGAAAACATATACATGACACACACATCATATATGAAGATGGATTGGATAAGAAATGATAATATTAGAAAGAAAGTTGGGGATAGGCCTATTGAAGGAAAAGTTTAAGAAACACGTTTAAGATGATATGAATATGTACTTAAACGACCAATAAATGTTCTAGTTAGACAAGGTGAGATATGACAAATATACACATTCATCGAGGAAGAGGGAGGACAAAGAAGAGTTGGTTGATAAACAAGATAAAATTCATTTATATATATATATATATATATAAAATTGGGAATCGAGCCCAATGACGTGGGAAATTCATATAAACGACTCTACTTAGTGGGATAAAAGTTTGGTTGTTGTTATTGTTATGCTAGCATCCACTAGTTATATTTGTGTTTACTTTTAATCTTATTAAACTTCATATTTATAAGTGTAACAAACTTTAAATGAATTTTATTATGTCAATTTAATAGTTATTTAAAGTTTTAAATAATCTATTTGCACAAAAATATATTCATTTTATTTATTTAGTATTTTTATTAAAGCTAAATATTCTTCATATGAATAAGTTAATATTTAATTTTGTTAATGCTATAAATTATGAATATTTATTTGTTATGAATTTATTTATCTTTTTGACACTAACTTTTGAATAATGAATGAGTAGACAAATGATCCAAAATAGTAGTCTGAGATATTCATGTTGATTAAAGAATCGATTTCATTCGCAATGATATGATTGGACGTGACAGTGGGGTCCCATGCATAAAACATCTTGCTAGTGGATATGCGGACGTTTCTAAGTGCCCAAAAGTTCCTTAGAAATTTGTTGTGTAATAAAGAAGGAAATTATGGGAAAAAATTAAAGTACAAACAATAGCAACGATGTGACGATTTTGATAGATGAGCCTCTAGAGAGCTTATGATGAAGTTGAAGTCATGGTGAAGGTACTCTACATGACTAAGAATTTATAGTAGTGAAAAAAATTAAAGTACAAACAATACCAATACTGTAAAGATTTTGACAGACGAACCTTTGGAGAGCTTGTCTACGATGAAGTTGAAGTCATGGTGAAAGTATTCCAGATGGCTAAGAATTCCTAGTCATGCCTTTGAAGTTCAATATGAGTATGAACAAAATATGTGATATCATGGTGATACAATTGATTCTAGTGGAAGTGGTTCAATCAGTACTAGCGGAAGTAACTCAACTATCAACATTGAGAAGGAGTGCATGTGTTCGTGTTACGTCATCACAAGGTGGTATCTGCTTCTTTTCTTCCGTAGAACAAAAATGTGCAATTGATATTGTTGATATTGATCCCTTAGCATTCCTAGACTAAGATAATGAATAAGACTAGGATTGATGATGCATATATAAGGGAGAAGAAGAAATCGATCGCTAAAGTATTGCCAAATTTTATTTCAATCAAATTCCACCTAATGTAGCAAATAATGCATGCTACTGTAGCATGGTATCTAACATTCAAAAGTCTAGTCTTGGTATCCAACCTTTAACTAGATGAAATTGCTAGTATGTATTTTGACGAACAAGTGGAGGAGTTCAACACATGGATCCTATCGTGCAAGAGGCAATTGGGCTTCTATAAGTTTACATTAAAGTGTGATAACGGGACAATACCTACATGCATTATCAATTTTCTGATATTGTAATAGAAAGGTGATATTTCATAAATATATTGATACAACTTTTATATATCGAGATGTATCTTTTTATATATATATATATATCACTTGATATATGATGTAGTTCAAGAGATTGTTGTAGAACATATAGTGCAAGTGGTCATAGACAATGGTGCCAACTTTAAGAGGGTTGGAGAACTATTGGAGTACGAATATCTAATATTATTTTGGACACCATGCGCAACACATTGCATTGATGTAATGATGGCGGACATTTTTAAGTGAAGAAGGTAGCGAAATGAGAGCAATCATTAACAAAATTCCTTTTCAATCATAATTGGTTCATGGGTTGATGATGAAAGTTATTGTTGGGGAGATTCTATGACCAGGAACAACTAGGTTTGTAATTCACTCTCCTGTTAAACTTGTTGTCTAAAAAAATGTTAGATTGAAGGCCATGTTCATTTCCAAGGATTGGGAAACCTCCCAATACAAGCACCATTGAAGGTAGGGAGGCACAAAAACTTATTATACATGCAGATTAAAATGAATATAGGTAAATCCAGAATAATTTATTATTAATTATTGTTAATGTATATAGACTATTTTAATTTTGTTCTTATTTATCTTATAGTTGAATGATGGTTACAATATAGAGGATCAACCACGAATTTTAAAAAAGATTATAGAGCAATTTTTTTTCGCAAAAGACATGTGGTTGTGAAAGTAATTGGTCAATTTTATTTCTAATTCAAACAAAAGTGCTAAATCATCTTTGTTACTATCACTTGGAGAAGATAGTCTATGTTCATTATAATATTTATCTTCAACTAAGAGTCGTAACAGAAAAGAAAGAAGAATAAGAGTTGATTGGATTCATTTAGAATAAGGATGATCTCATGATGGATTGGTGGAGTGCTATTGAGGCTAAGAATTTATTATTTGATGAAGCAAGCGATCTACCAAGACCATCTCAATTTCTTACTTAGCAAATTGGAAACATATAAGATAGAGGAAATGTTGGTGTGGAAGATGAAGTTTTTGATTGAAAATTTTTATTTTCTAGATCTTGGCCTAGATAATCTCAAGCATCCTGACTCGAAACACAACCAAAATCCACTAATTAAGGTAAAGGCAATGGTCCTACAATTTGTACTAAACAACAACAACAACAACAACAACCAAGCCTTTTCCCACTAGGTGGGGTCGGCTGTATGAATCCTTTTACGCCATTGAGCTCTATCTCCTAGTATATCATCATCTATATTTAAATAAATTTTATCTTGTTTTATTGTTGCTAACCAAGTCTTTTTTGGTCTTCCTCTTCCTCGTTTGATATGCATGTTTATCATAGTTTCACATTTCCTAACTGGAACATTTATTGGTCGTCTAAGTACATGTCTGTACCATCTTAAACGTATCTCTCGGAGTTTGTCCTCAATAGATGCAACTCCGACTTTCTCTCTAATGCTCTCATTTCTTATTTTGTCCATCTTCGTATGTCCAGCGTCCATAACATCCTCGTCTCTGACTCTCGTCTTTTGCTCGTGTGTCGTGACATTCAACTCCATATAACATATCAGGTCTAACTGCGGCTTTATAGAACTTACCTTTAAGTTTAAGAGGTACTTTACGGTCACATAAAACACCCGACACTCTCCTCCATTTCACCCATCTTGCTTGTATTCTATGTAAGACATCTCTCTCAATCCCTCCATCATTTTGTAAAAATGATCCTAAATATTTAAATCTCTCGGTTATAGACTAGTCCTATCTTAACAATTGTTTCATTAAATTTAATATTGCTAAACTTAAATTTCGTATATTCTATCTTTACTAACTCAAAACCTTTTCCTTTTAGTGTTTCCTATCAAGATTCCAACTTAGCATTTACCGTGTCTCGTTTACGACAATAATATTAAATACAAACAACATGCACCGCGATATCGTGTCTTAGATATGTCTGAGTTTATTCATAATTAGTGTAAAAAGATAGGAGCTTAGGGCTCGTCCTTGATGTAACCCTATCTTTATTGGAAATACTTTAGTTACTCCACTTGAAGTCTTTACTCTGGTTATTACGTCTTCATACGTATCCTTAATTAGTTCGATATATGCTATTCTAACACCTCTCTTTCTAAAATTCTCCATATAATTTCTCTTGGGACTCTATTCTAAGCTTTTTTAAGTCGATGAATACTTGCTTGTTTTCTCGATACTTTTCAATTAATTGTCTAAGGAGATGTATAACTTCTATTATCGACGCTTCCAGCGTAAATCCAAATTGATTTTCCATCATTGTTGTCTCCTTCCTTTATCTTTTTTCTATTATTTTTCTAAAGTTTCATGATATAACTTGTTAGTTTAATACCCATATAGTTTATATGATTTTGTATTCCTCTATTCTTATATAAGGAAACTAGAATACTTATCCTCCATTGATTAGACGTTTTTTTCATTTACATCATGTTAAATAATTTTGTAAGCCATTCAATACCTTGTTTCTTAAGTACTTTCATACCTCTATCGGAATATCATATGGTCCAATGGCTTTTCCATTTTGCATCTCGTTTAAAGTTTGTTTTATTTGAAGTTTGAATTCCAATAAAATTAAAATTTCTATGCTCATTTACCTAATTAAATTACCTAAGTTAAGTTGATCACCTAAACCTTCATTAAAAAGTTGATGAAAATACCTCTTCCATCGCTCTTTTATTTCCTCATCATTTGATAATACCATATTATATTCATTTTTAATATATTTTATTTGTATAAGATCTCATCTCCCTCTCTCTCGTTTTAACTATTCTGTAAATGCCCATTTCTCCTTCTTTTGCATCTAATTTTCGATATAAGTATTCAGAATTTCATTCTTGGCTTCATTCACTACTTTCTTGGTCTCTTTCTTGGCTATTGTATACTTTTTAAAGTTTTTCTTATTCTTACAAGTGTATAATATCTTATAGGTGGTTCGTTTTTCTTTTATTTTCTTCTATACTTTCTCATTTTACCATCAAAATTCTTTACTTAGTGGTGTATGTCTCTTTGACTCACCAAGTAAACTTTTGACTATTATTTTTAACTTTAATGTTATCTTATCTCATGTTATATTAGAGTCGTCATATATTTCACCTAATGCTTGTACCCCTTCTATCTTAAATATATTTTGTTTCTCATCTTTTAACTTCCACCACTTAATTCTAGAAATTGTATATATTTTCTTTTTATTGATACTATGTTTGAGGCGTATATTCAACATTACTACCCTATGTTGGGTAGTTAAGCTTTATCCAGGGATGACTTTGCAATCTTTACAAATCTTTCTATCCTTCTTCCTAACCATAAGAAAGTCAATTTGCAATTTATTTTTCCCACTTTTGAATGTGACTAAGTGTTCTTCTCTTTTCTTAAAAAACGTATTAGCTAATATAAGGTCATATGCTATTGCAAAATCTAATATAATTTTTCCTTCCTCATTCCTCGTTCCAAACCCATAACTTCCATGTACTCTCTCATATTCCTCATTTTTCACTCCAACATGCCCATTTAGATCACCTCATATTAAAATCATTTCATTTGGTGGAATATTTTGTAATATTTCATCTAAGTCCTCCCAAAACCTTGATTTGGTAGCTTCATCTAATCCCACTTATGGTGCATATACGCTAATTATGTTCATAGTTTCTTTCGCCACTATTATCTTAAGGGCTATAATTCTATCTTTAACACCCCTAAATTTCCTCTATTCAAATAAACCATTAAGAAGTAGCTGAAGTGTAACCGAAATTAAACTACTATCATAAATCGTCTGGCTATTGCCCTTGTCTCTTTCTGCTGAAATACTAATTTTCTCTAATCATTATATCTCTTATCTCGTTGATTTACGGTGAGGTTCACATATTCCGTGTTCCGAATCTTAGATTATTAGT
Organism: Zingiber officinale; assembly: GCF_018446385.1. Taxonomy (NCBI): domain Eukaryota; kingdom Viridiplantae; phylum Streptophyta; class Magnoliopsida; order Zingiberales; family Zingiberaceae; genus Zingiber; species Zingiber officinale. The sequence goes on from NC_055998.1 coordinate 68,124,681, forward strand.
TTTCTATCGTATTTGTTCTTATCTAACTCGTGGTGTGAGAACTCTTTTTGTTAACACTACACTCGAGTTCTCGTGGGATGTAGCGATCCTTCTTGAGGCGTTCTGGTTGGACCACTGTGTCACGAACTCTTGCATATTTATCACTACACCCGAGTTCTGGAGATGTAGCGGTCCTTGCTGAGACGTTACAGTCGGACCCTGCAACGCGTTCCTTCCGGGGAACAACCTAGCATTAACACAATAGTTTAATGGATTCATTCATTGAATATTTGCCATAATTTGACACTGGCTGGCAACCTAACGCAACCCTCCTCCTTTATCCGGGCTTAGGACCGGCCATGACCGGTCATACATGGGCGGAGTTTACAATTTGTACTAAACAAAAAGGGAAAAGGAAAGCTCCTACTTTTAAGGGAAAAGACTAACTGAGAATTAGTGAAAATTCTACTCTATGCAATTGATGATCAAGAAGATGATGAGAGTGATAATCACCATCCCCTTTTAATGTTGCAGTCCGATTAGAAGTTTAAAATGATGATAGCGATGCTGAATTATTGATGGAGGTGATGATAGCCGTAGTGCTTTGGTGGTTGTGAAACTTTTGTTCTCTCCACTCTAGCACCAAAACCTTGGACATTTGAGCAAGGTTACACACATGAACCCAAGATAATGATCATGGTGCTAGAAAATAGAAATATTTAGTATCAATGTCGATATAAGTGTAGCCTTGTAGAAGACAAAAGGAAGGTCATGATTATCAAGACATGTGGGAGAGTTTAGCTGAAATTAATTGATTGTGATTAAAATTCATTACAACCATCTTATTATAGCTCTGATGCATCTTATGCTAATCCATCATATCAAAGCTCAATGACATGTTTATCCTTTTAGTAGTACCTATATCATTTCTGATTCCAGTTGTGCTAGTCTAAGTCCAAGTCCTAGTGGTGAATCGAGATATGTTGATAGACACATGGAAAAGTCAATATCAATACCGTGTCTTGGGATAATTATTTGATTTGAGTGTTGGGATGAAGTTGATCTTATAAGGATGTTGCAAGAACCAATGATTCCATCTGAATCATCACACTCCTTTTAGTATTTACAAAGTGACATGTAATGCACTTACTAAACTAATCCTAATTACTTGTATAAATTTTAATTCAAGTAAATGATATATCAATTTTTTTTAAAGAAAAATATGCTTATTTGCATTTATATAACAATTTTAAGTTGAAATTTTATATAAAATCAAGTATACCAAAGAAATTACTTTTAAAAATAAAAGAACATATAATGTAAACACATTCATCAAGAATTTTTATATGCCTAAAATCGAGGTTTGAAGTGCCGAGCCGTGCCGTCCGAAACAGTCGAAATTTACCGTTCCGGTGACGAACCGAAACCGGCACAGTAGAAGAACAAATTTTGTTGCCACCGGAAGCGTCGCAGGTCTCTTCCCGCGACGGCGGAAGCATCACGCGACGCCTCCGCCGACGCCGGAAGCATCGCGCGGTGCCTCCGCCGAGCCGGAAGCTTCGCGCGATGCCTCCACCGCCGACGGAGGCGTCGCGCTCCGCGCAACGCGATCGCGAGATCGGGCACTGTTACAAACGAAATTTTTTTAATTAATTAAACAATTCCTAAGTGTGATATTTTGAATAGATTTTTATAAACCCTAATTAAATTATCCTTATAAAATATATTTAAAATTAAAAAAAATTAAAAAAATTAATTGATATTTAAAAAAAATCTTTATACTATTTTAATTTTTTTTTTAAAAATAAAAAATTCTAATAAATCATATTTATATTCTAATAATTTATTATTATTATTTTTGCTATTTAATTTATATTTTATTTTTTTTTACCATTTTAAATATATAAGATTTAAATTAATAATTAATTAAATGAATAAATAATTAATTTATATAATTATCATGTATCAATTTTAATTCGAGTAATTAATACATCTTTAAAGAAAATTATATTTAATTATTTTTTTTAACCATATTAAGTTGTTCAAGCAACTTATATAAAATCAATATACAATTTATTTTAAAATTATATACAATAAACATATCTATCTAATAATTACTATATATTAATAAAAAATATCGAAACTGTATCGGTACACGATATGATACTGAAACCGTATCGTTCCGGTCTGAGACCGAAATCTCGGCACGGGTCGAAATTTTAAACCTTGCCTAAAATAATGAACACATTATATGAATAAGTCAAAACCATCATAATGCCATCTCTTTACTATACAAAATTTAATTTTCTACATTCTTAAACGATAAACATTTTGAAATATTCTCAAAATATATAAATTACATTAAATTTAAAAATAATTTGAAATTGTGACCATTTGATTTTATTGTACATCTTTATAACCTAACATAAACAACATGCATAATCATCATATGCGACAATTTGAAGCCGACCAATCTTGATGACATGCAACTTCTTGGAGTCAATGTTAATAAAACTTCAAGTCATTTAAGACTATTTTATTATGTGCAATAATAATGAAAATATAATTTTTGAATTTATACCTTTACGTATTTGTTGCAAAAATTTAATAGGCATTAAACATCTTATGAAAAATATTAAAATGAACTCAACACCTGAAATATAAAATTAATATTGATATATATAGCAATTAAATATTAATAAAAATAATTTTTAAAATTAATATCAATTTATATTTAAAAAATAAAAAAGCATCAAAATTGTATTGGCATGAAACAATGCAACACTAAAATCCTATTGTTTAAGTTCGGGACCGAAACTCTATCACGGTTTGAAATTTTAAATCTTGATTTAATCAAATTCATACCAAGAAATAATAAGAGAATGTAGAGATCCTAGCCCAATTAAAGTCCTACTTGAGATATGAATTATTGATGCCAATTTGACTTGTAGGGTCATATTTTCCTAAAATTCAAGATAAAAAATTTGACAACCATGGTATTGGTTATAGCAATAAAGGAGCATTTAGCGGGGTTCATCACCTTATTAATTTGTTTTAATGAAAATCATAATCCAAAGTGAAAGTATCAATGATGTTAATGTAAAAAATTTGTCTTAACGACCAACTACTAAAATTTGAGAGATTAGGTACTTAGATTCATAAAAGAGGCTAAATAATCTACATGCTATAGGTTGAATTGTATGAGTTCCCTTTTAGATTTCTGTGATTTTACATTATCTGGAACTTAGAAACAGGTTATTGATGCTGTTAATTGACTTTCCATAATTCTTTAAATAATGAGCATTAAGATTTTAGGATTTAGTTAATTTTACTAAATGCTAGTATGATCAATTTGCCAATTTTCAAAAAAATTTATTAAGGATTCTATCGAGGGAATAATTGCAGACAGGACTTTGCTATCAAGGAGGACCTTTTTTGATACAATAAATTATGTACTCCTTGATAAGGTTTAAGGAATCATTTAATGCTAGAGTTTCTCTTTGGTTAGAGTGGTTTTAGAAAGGTGAGGTATTTTTGGTATGTGCAGTGTTGGTACTTATCTACTACTATTTGTTGGTGGTAGAATTGTAAATGAACCAAATGTTTGGGAACACACTTGGTGTTCAATTTAGAAAAAACTTGTTTATGCTCATTTAATATCTACAAGGTTAATTAAATAAACAAGTTTGAACAACTCATTAAACTAAATGAGCAAAAGTTGAACACGTGTTCAACTTGTTAATGTTTATAAACAGAGATTGTGAACAATGTTAAGGAATAAGTCCCTCGAACAAAGCTTAAAGCATGCTCATTAATAAAACTTTTATCAAATTTGTAAATAAACAAAGAAACTCTCAAAATGATAAACAAACTTATAATATCAAGCTCAACTAAACAAACTTGAAAATGTAAAAGTTTGAAATAATTAAACAGAATGCTCATTTATAAAACTTTTATCAAATTTGTAAATAAACAAAGAAACACACAAAATGAATAAGCAAACTTATAATATCAAGCTCAAGTAAAAAAAATTGAAAATGTAAAAGTTTTTAAATAATCAAACAAGTTCAAATTAAGAGTTCAATAATATTAAAATGAACCAAATTCAAATCAAGCTAGAATTAAGCTTAAGGTTAAAAAAAATAAACTAATCTAAGTTTGTACAATAGTTTTAGCAACTTGGTTAGTTTTGGGCTCAGTTACCTTACCAAAGAAGCTTGAGCAACATAAGGTTTGGTTTGGCTTAGCTTGTTTACAACCCTAGTTGGTGCATCTCTTTCTCCTCGCCTTTCTTTTTAATGTTTCATCTCCTCATCAAGATGGGAAGGCAAAATTGAAGAATGAGCTGCTTTTGGATAGTACCTACCTTGGAAATTTTGAAATTGTATAGACATGCATGACACAATGACATTTACCCATCTGCTGACATTGAGTCAGTATCAATCAATGACCAGAGCAATACATTTTGACCCTGTCAACCATACCAGTCAACACTTGAAATCATGCTTCTTGATCCTTATTAAGACTTTCTAATTTGGGAGTTGTATGTTTGTAGATTAGCAAGTCAGTTCCATCTAGATAAAATCATCAAATTGTTGGGGATAAATTTTAGAGATGATAATTTTTGTTTTAATATTTCATCCTTTTAGTTGCCAAAATTAAATTGTACACCCCATTCAAAGGTCCAAATCTTCCAGCAATGACGAAGATTAGACAATTCTTGATGATCACTTGTGTCTACTACTTCTTAGTTCTTTCAACACACATTATATGGGCACTCTATATTTATATTAGCCCTAGTACCAATTATGAGATGATTGTAAAGAGCTCCTTTTGTATCATATTTCATTATTAATAAAGGCAAAGTTGGTTATTCTATTTACTTCAATTCAGTGCCAAATGAATAAATATAATAATGTCTTAGAGTAGGAGGTTCTAATCTACAACATATCAATTGGATGAATTGATAGATATTGTAGATATACATAGAACACTACTCTTAACTATTCCTAGTCAAACATTAATATGCAAAGCCAATATTAATGCGTTGAGACTAGCATATAGGTCAACGGATGACTTAATCTCACAAGTTATGAATATGAGATATCAGATTGACACATGAGTATATATTAGAGAATATATACTGAATGACCCGCCATGATATTGTATATCATATGATGGATCATTGGATTAAATCTAATTCAAATTAGACTCATTGAGTTAGGCTCAATTGAATCCAACTATTGAATTAAATCTAATTTGAATTTGAATTGGATTGATGATTAATGAGTTGGACTCATTAAGTGATTTCATGAATTTAAATTCATGAAGAAAAAGGAGTGTATAACTTGAATTACTCATGCATTGGATGCATTGGATGAAGAGTGAATAATTTGAATTGCTCATGCATTGGATGCATTGGATGAAGAGTGAACACAATTAAGACAATTGACATTAAGGCATGAGGCAATTTCATGAATCTATAAAAAAGGGTTTTTGGATTCATTTTGATAAAGAGTTTTTGGTGTTCTTGCTCTTCTTCCTCTTCCTCTCTTCACTTGGCCGAAACTTCCAAGAAGGGTTGCTAGCACAACCTTTGGTTGTTTCATTCTCCACTTTGTGAGTTTGCGAGATAAACGAGGCTTGTTCGTGTGGATACCATAGAGGCGCGACCACTTAATCGTGCTAAGATCCGCATATAAAGAAACATTGCTGTCGGGATTGCGAAGGTCACGCAACAACGGTATAACTCCTTCTCATGTAAATCTTAGTATATGGTTTCCTTTCGCATGGATCTTCTGAAGGAACTAGATGTTTTCCGCTGCGCTTTCGCGTGTTTAGCATCCTAATTCCTTACACTCTAAATGTTAGACGTTGCATCAGTTGCACCGTCGGGAAGATGAAGGGGTGCCGATCCTTCATCTTCCTCGATTGAAAGCTAGCCATCAAAGCATCGGTTGGTAATCGATGTTTTGCTAGCTATATAAGATAGCGTCCAAGAGCAATCGTGATCAGGGTGTGGAGCGCATCGGGGTGAAGAGCGAGCGAGCGCTGTGGAGGTGATCAGAGAGCTTTGCGAGGAGATCGGCTGGGATTTGGTTCGTGGAAGAGTTCGAGAAAATTCCGTGAGGTGATCTTCTCGGCGACAGTAGTAGCGATGTCTCCGACGGTTCTTCGACGATTTCTTCGGGAGATCAATGTGAGTAGTTACCGCTTTATTTAATTGTTGTTTCATGCTCTCAAAACTACCAACAATGGTATCAGAGCATGCATAGTTTTGAAAGCATGGAAATCGATGCGAAAAAACTCGCGTTTTTCTTCTTCTGTCACGAAGAAGACGATACTGTTCATCAATTGAATCGATTAACCAATCGATTCAATTGGATTGAATCGATTGAAATTGTATTCCAATCAATTCAAAATCGCGAGATGAACAGTGCTTTTGACGAAGCACAGTGAGAAGAAGAAATTGCTGAATCGATTGAGAAGAAAAAAAAATGAAGTGAATAGTCGTTTTTACGAAGCACAGTAAATTGTGTTTGAATCGATTCACGAATCGATTAAAGAAAAAAAACGCATGAACACAATGAGTTGCGTTTTTTATTTTTGAATGCGGAAAATAAAAAAAAACGTGTATAAAAAAAAACAGTGATGCATGTTTTAATTTTTTTTTCTCACGCATCTAAACAGTGCATGTGTTCAAACTTTAATTAAATATATTTATTAATTAAATAAATACATAAGGAAATGTATTATTAATTAATAAATAAATATTTAATTAATTTATGGTTCAATTTACTAAAAATGGAATCAGACCAACTCGGCCGATCAAACTCAGGTCTGATTTAAATTATTAATTGATTTAAGCAGACCAAATTGATTCAATGATACCTAAAGCTGGTTCAAATTATTTGTTGATTTAACCAGCTCGGTTTATTATTGAATTAATTAGGATGATCTTGATTACAAAAGTTGGGCTAATCAAATATGACCGGATTAGTTCCGTTGTGTCAGATTTGATCAAAAACATTAGATTTGTTCTAATGAGTCAGACTTAATCCAATGGGCAATTGGACGAATCAAACGAATCTGAGTTTGATTAATAAGTCTGTGATTGACTCAAATGGGCTTAAACAATAACAGAACATAGGTCCAATTAGATTAGTTCTAATGAAGACAATAGATTAAGCTTAAGATTCGGATTCCTGATGGACCAATCCAATGTGTCAGTCACATGAGACTCCCCAAAATAAGAAAATTTGTTTTTCTTAATTGCTTGTGTATTCTGTATATTTTGTTCTATATGTGGGAATTGAATTTGATCGATTTTTGTTACTGGTCAGTCGGTTTTGTACCGACATCATGATTTTCAATTCCAGATACAAAGAATGATATACACGATGACTGGTCGCTATGTACGACAACATGAGCTGTGGGAGGAGATCAAGAAGTTGGAATATGACCCGGATCACGGAGTCGGTAGGCTTATTGGTCGGCTGATTGGTTGTTCTGGAATCTTGAGCAAGAAGGGTATCCAGTCCAGGAAATAGAAAGAAGATGGTATCTGGTTTATTCATTATCGAAACATCTATGACAGATAGCTTTTTAACTTTGGGATGATTCTGATGGGCACATCTCATATTCAGAGATGTGCAGACAGTTGCTTCATTTGGAATGGGGTCCTGATGAATCTGAAGAGAATCCAGATCCCGAAAATATGGACCTCGAAGAATCTGAGGAGGATCTAGAAATGGATTATGAAGATTTAGAGGAGGATTCAAATCCCGAAGAATCTGAAGATGATCCGGAAATGAACCTCGAAGAATTTGAAGAGGATCCAGAAGAGGATCCCGAGGAGGATCTAGAGATGGATCCAGAAGAATCAGAGGAGGATCCTCAAGAGTGTATAGAAGATCTAGAAATGGATATGATGGATACATCTGAGGTTGATCCACCCATCATAGAATCCGGGATGAACGGGATGCAATTGCCCACTGCTTTAGCATTTATCCTAGTGAGAGTAGTGCTAGCTTATTTAGTCTATTAGTGTTCTGTTTACTGTCGTTATGTACGAACAATGTTAGCTTATCTAGTTTTGAGTCATGTAATAATTTCTGTTGTTTTGTACGAACAAAATTATATAATAAAAGTTATGTTATATGTTAACTAACTTGTAAATGATTAGTTCATTTCATAATATGATTAGTTCATATGTCCATATGATTAGTTCATATGAAAAATGATTCGTTCATTAGATGGGATGTGTGCAATAAAATTGATCAATGTTGATTAAATTAGAACATACAAATGATGAGTGGAAACAATGTTATCACTTGATTTTGTAAACTAATTCTAATTTACACTGAGTCAATGATTAATTGCACATATATGAATTACACTGAAATAATAAATAATTTGTTTATTTATGTAGATCATGGCAACTAAAAACATCATAGCTGAACTCAATAAGGGTGAGAAATTATATGGGGATAACTACAACATTTGGCACCTCAAGATACAATATGTTCTTGAGGAACAAGAAGTTCTAGAGGCTGTAAACCAAATTATGGAGGAACCGGTTGATGGTTCTTCAGCACAACACAGACGTGACCTTGATGCCTATAACGCATGGAAAAGGAAGGACTCCATTACTAAGGGAATATTGATTAGTTCAATGGTGGATGACCTGGTGTTTGAATATGAGTCATTACTATCGGCTCATGCTGTCTGGGTAGCCCTTAGAGAGAAGTACAGTGGAGTCAGTCCGAGTAAACTCCGTCAGCTAACTATCAAGTTTGATAGTTGTAAAAAGCGCTCGAATGTTACCATGGTCTAACATCTTAGGGAGATGGGTAACATGATTCGAGAGCTTAAGACTGTTGGTTATACGTTGACCGATGAACAACATGTAATACCCACTATTATTGGAAGCGATGAAATATATGAATGTGGTATCAAGACTTTCACTGATGTCTCACGCCACGTGGAACTTAAGGCGGAGAGGATTGAATCCGCAAGGATTTCGGGTCAAGCTTTTGTAGCTGAAGGTTATGGTTCCAAGAATAAGAACAAGTGGTTTAAGAAAGGAAAGGGGAAAGGAAAGGAGGATAATGTTGTTGCTGCGAAAAACCAAATCAAGAAGAAAGGAAAGAAATATGGACAAAAATCTAAGAGTAGGTTGACTTGCTTCAACTGTGGCAAGAAGGGTCATTTTGTTCGGGATTGTACTTAAAAAGGTCCATTTTTGTCTTCTTTCCACGAGCAATATGTTACAAGTACAATGTTGTTAGCTGATTCGTATCCTTTGTGGATTGTAGATTCAGGAGTAACGAACTACGTAGCTCGTGATCGAGCTACATATGTGGAGTACCGTCGGGTACCAGCTGACAACAAATGGATATATGTAGGAAACAATGCAAGAATTGAAGTCAAAGGAATTGACACTTGCAAGTTCAACCTACGTGGTGGAGGCACCTTGTTTCTACATGATGTCATGTACGCTCCTGAGATTCGACGAAATCTGGTTTCTGTTATTTGTCTTATTGATTTAGGTTACAATGTAAATTTTTATAGCCGTTGTGTGGAACTTTGAATTAACTCTGTGTTAATTGGATATGGTTATGTAACAAATGGTTTTATGATTCTTGATGTAGAACCAAATAATAATGGTTGTTTTTCAAACATTGCTCTTACTAGTAATGCTGATATTAATGATGAAATTTGGCATGCTAGATTGGGACATATTGGACAAGAACGAATGAATAGATTAGCTAAGGAGGGCCTCTTAGGCACTCATGCTAAGATTAACTTGTCTATATGTGAGCATTGTCTTGCTGGAAAGACGACTAGGAAGCCATTTGGTAAGGCTATTAGGGATGAATCACCATTGCAATTAATTCATTCGGATATTTGTGGTCCGATGAATATGAAGGCTAGAAATGAGAGTTCTTATTTCATTACATTTATCGATGACTTCACACGTTTTGGTCATGTGTATTTGATTTCTCACAAATCTGAAGCATTGGATTGCTTTATTCGTTTCTTGAACGAAGTTGAGAATCAATTGAAACGTAAGGTTAAAACCTTGCGCACTGACCGTGGAGGAGAATATTTGTCTGATCAGTTCAAGATAATGTGTAATGAGAAAGGGATTATTAGACAGCTAACTATCCCTGGAACTGCACAGTAAAATGGGGTTGCTGAAAGAAGAAATAAGACTCTTCTTGAAATGGTTAGGTCTATGATGGCGCAGGCTAATTTGCCAATCTCCTATTGGGGAGATGCATTATTAGTTGTGACCTATATACTTGACAAAGTGCCTTCAAAATCAGTTCCATCTACCCCACATGAACGTTGGACAGGCAAAGCTGGATTTAAATAATCTGAGACCTTGGGGGTTAGCTGCCTACGTTCATGATAAGACTCACGAATATGGAAAATTGAGACCCAGAGGAAAAAAGTGTATCTTTATAAGATATTCTTGTTGGGTTTTTCGGGCCGCGAAAACCGTTTTTTCGCATCGCGGAAACCCGAATCACCCTAGCCAACGGATCCGTGCGAAGAATATAGAACAAAAATTACGAGTACGAGTTTACAACTTAGATCTACTCTTAGATCTACATGAATAAAGATTTTATACCTTCGATGCGTGCCCCTCGCAATCCCGCAAGTCCAAGGTACGCCGGATCTCGAAGTTGTCAACGTAGACAACTCTCTAGTGATATCCACACGAACAAGGTGTGTTCTCTAACACACAAGGATGGAGAAGAGAGCACCACAAGTGTGCTAGCACTTGCTAGGGCTCTCGGATGGGATAGGAAAGAAAAATAGAGAAGATGAAATACAAGAACACTCTTCTTCTTCTTCTATGTGACAATCACTCTATTTTTCCTTTCATGAAACTCAAAACCACTCACCTTATTTCTTCCTTGAAACTCACGGCCAAGAAAGAGGAGAGGGAGAGGAGAATGACTAGAGGAAGAGGATGAAATGAATGAGAGACTTGAATGAAAATTCATTCCATTCAATTTCTTGTGTGGCCGGCCACATGAGTAACTCCCACTCATTTAATGTGGCCGGCCATATTAATGGGAAAGGAGGCTTGTAACCTCCATGAGATGACACACCATGATAATGTGGGCGTCGTCGTTGGTCCAGCGTCTTGCCGTCTCACTAATGATGTAATGATTAGTCAGTCGAACTTGACTCTTCCTCTTCCTCTCAGGTCAAGTCAACTTGACGAATCTCTTCCGTGGTTGATCTAATCTAACCGTTTGATTCAAACTTAATATAATGAATCTAATTCGTTAAATTAAGTTGATTTAATAGTCGTAATTTAAATTAGACTCGTTGAATAAATGAATCGACTTGAGTCATTCGATTAACGATTTGGATTACTCTTAATCGATTTGATTCATCGAATGAATCTAATCATCTTGGTTAATCATATGAACCTAATCTCCATCCACTTGTTCTTTGTGTGTGACCCGATAGGTTCTTATAACGTTGGCGATGCCCTAAACTCGTTTAGGCGTAAGTAATGGCGGTGTCTAGCGATACGTCATTCTTGCCGAGTTCTGAAATGTTGAGATCGACATCACCTTGTGACTCTTGGTGTGACTCCTCACGATATATGACAGTGTCCTATCACAGACATCTAGATTGATCGTGAGGCGTAGGCAGTGTCGTCCTCGATCGATCAATCTTGAACTCAGTAGACTCACTAAATCGAATGAGCTCGATATCTATATTGACTCGTTTGGGCGTAACCGATACGTGGTCTCGCTCTGTCGAGAATCTGATGTCTCTCCGTCGTATAGGAGGGATAGATCCATCCATCACTCGTCCCTCGTAATTTGTTATATACCCGATGTCGCCTTTATAGTCCACTTTGATTCTGGGTGGCGTTTGTGAAACTAAAGTCGTAACTCCTTATGTAGGGATGCATGGTGACTTGGTCAGGACTAGTAGTCGTACTAATAGCCACGTGAGAAAGTATATGACACTCGTATAGCGATCCGTGATACTTTCTGTGGCGGGTCGTTCGATTATCGTTCTGATGCGTACCCGTATGTCGACTTGATATCTCCGTATCCGTGACTTGAGATCAGTCGTGAGTTGACCTCATCTAGTCTTATTACGTTAACATTGTCCTTGAATGTTAATACTCGTAGGAATGATTAAGAGTAGTGTTCCCTATGTCATCTCACTATCGATTGACGATCGATTGATATAGGTAAGAACCTTCTAGGGCGTTATTATACTTAGTTTATTTGGCGTCAATACAAGTATAATAAAACAAATGCCTTTATTTATATAGAATATGATCTGATAAGTCCGAAAATGATCGTGAATGATTGACTTTGGGACTCTGGTATGATCTACGCACTAGCCTTGAGTGCCCGATCGATGAGCTCTGGCCCCGAATGACTGAGTGTGACCGTCATTGCTTCCTCGTGCGAAGCCTTGGTCAGTGATCTGCGATGTTAGCCCTGTGGGTACTGCAATTTTCACATCTCCTCTCGATGATCTCTCGAATGAGATGGAGCGGCAAGTAGTATGTGTTTGGTCATTGGTGTGGCGGGGTTCCTTCGCACATCTTGTAGCTCCGTTGTTGTCGCGATAGAGCTCGATAGGGTCGTGATGCTAGGAACCACCCCGAGTTACGTGATGAACTTGAGATCAGCCTCTTTTCTTGCCTCGATGCGTGATATACTAAACCTCTGTCGTGAGAATCATTCTTGTCTGCTTGAACTCTTGGCACCACCGTTGTCTGAAACCACGACCCCATTGCGATCATAGTCGTCTGGTGGTCGGAAGCTAAGCGTCGCGTAATCGCTTCTGGCTAGCTCGTCGTTCTTCCGTTTATCGAAATATTCTTTAGTCCTTAAGTACTTAAGAATATTCTTGACCCGTATCGATGACTTTCACGGATCGTAGTATCTTCAAATGGTACTCGAAGCGTCCGAGACGTCGGTCGATCGTGGTATGGCGTCGTGATCGATCATGGGTGAGGCGTAGGGATCGATCCGTGCGATCTCTTTCCTCTGAAGAGGGACCTTGGTCTTGAAGACTCGCACCGTATGACGTCGGCAATCCCTTCTTGGAGTTACTGCGTGGCAACAGAAGATACCTTGTCGATGTATGTACTCGACTTGGGCGAAGCGATCTCTTAGATCATCTACATAGATCATGTCCTAGAATCGGGATGCCTGCTTTAAGTTCTTCGTTGAAAGCGACTCCTAGCCAGTCTTGGCGGTGAGCGTAGGGATGGCATTCCCGATGAGTAGTATGTCGTCCATCTGATATGAGGAAGACAACTATGTCCCTGACCTTCTTGTGAGCCTGAGGTTCGTCTTGGTTCTTGATGAAACAATGTTTGATTACGTCGAGATCGAAGATTCTGTTCAAAGCTTGCTTTAGTCATAAATGGACTGTCGACGCGTACTACTGCTAGTATCTTTGTGGATCTGAAACCCTCGGTGCGTATCGTATGCGTCCTCGGTGAGTTTCAATTCGAGCGGTTTTGGCGTCCGTGCGGATCTGTAATCGTGGTAAGCTGCGATAGCGGCGTGATCGAATGGACTTAAACATCATTCTTTGGAGAAAGGTTTCATCGTAGTCGATACCGTGATTTGCTTGAAACCTTTGGCTGACGACTTTTATAGATAAGTCTATCCGTATGGGTCTTTCTCTTGAGACCCACTTACCGATGGGTTTTACCTTGGTGGATCGACGAAGTCCGTACTTGGTTGGTGTCGTGGATTCGTTCGGATCTCGGCCTCTGGCCGTTTCTCGAATCGGTCTCGTGTCAAACTACGATGGGTGGTGGCTCGTCTCTGTGAGCCTGCGTCGTCGTGGTCGAGAGAAAATGGGTATCTCTCGGTGACGTACCTATCGGATCTGCGAAGTATATACATGGGCTGGTTGTTCCTCGACTTCTTGTGGAACAACGTCATCATGACACTTTGTGGTTCGGTTCAACTTCCGTGAGGGCTTGATCTTATTGTTCGCGTCTTGAACTTCTTGAGATCGAGCAGCTCTCAATAGTCTTTAAAGCAAGTCCTTTACAGAAGACCCGATCTTCTTGCGACTACCTTGTCTTGTTGGGAATGTAAATAATATTCCTTAGTTTCCTTGGGATATCGATAAAGTAGCACTTGTCGGTTGGGTCCATTTATGCGAGACTTGGCGTCTAACGTAAGCCTCGCGACCCAAATCCTCATGAAAGACACTCTCTCCGGGTCCGTATCTATATGGTGTCTTTATCACGGCCTTGGATGGAACTCGGTTGAGTATAAAAGCTGCCGTGTCTAGGGCGTAGCCATAGGAAGATCTGTGTGACTCATCATAGATCGTACCATATCTGTCAGTCTGATTCCTCCTTTCGGATACACCGTTCCACTGGTGTTCCGGGAGGAGTGAGTTGAGATAGAATCCCACGCTCAGATAGTCACGGAACTCATGGCTGAGATATTCTCCACTTTCGATCGGATCGAGTATCTTAATACTCTTGCAGTGGTTACATCGTTCTTGAATTTTTGAACTTTTGAAGATTAGGACTTATGTGTCATCAGTACACATAACCGTATCTCTGAAGTCGTCGATAAATGTGATGAAGTACATAACCCGCCTCTAGCGGCGGCGTTGAAAGACGTACATCATATGTGAGTCTAACAATCGATCGCTCTCTCATTGTGCTTACAAAGGAGTCTTGGTCGTCTTGCCTCGTGGCGTGACTCGCGTATCTCGTATGATTAAATCGAATGAGTCCGTGAACCATCCTTATGGAGGTGGGATAGCGCTTGTCGTTTATATGACCTGGCGGCAGTGCGAGGTAGGTTTGGTTCGTGTCGTTTGACTTGAACCTCTTGGTATTTATGTTATAGATAGGGCTCTCGAGATCCAGAATATAGAGTCCGTTTATCGAGGTGCCTTCTGATAGAGCATATCGTTTAAATAGGCGGAACAACATTTGTTCTTTATTTTAAGCGAAAATCCTTTCTTGTCGAACAAGCGAAATTATGTTCTTAGTCGGCGGTAGCATGTAATGATCAATCGCAATTCTGAGCCGGAGGAAGAGATAGATGGTAAGTTCTACTGACGATAGCGTGACCCGTGCTCCATTTGCTACTCGTAGATCATCTCACCTTCGTCGATGCCTGTTATTCCTCGGTGACATGCATTAGTATAAATGTGCGACGCGTCCGGTATCTAATACCCGATGAAGAAATAGAGGTTGACTTACATATATACCTGAAGTAAAATCTTATTTCTTCTTAAGATCTTGGTATTCTTTGGGTTCCTCTTCGATTGCTTGCTTGTCCTTGATATAGGTAGAAGATGTTCGACCGTATACGTGGCGTCCATCGACTCGTGTTGCTTGAAGCTCGAGTTCGTGAGTCGCGGCGTAAACGAGACACGTCTAATCGTCGTCTTGATGCTTGGCGTCTCGATGCGCTCGGCGTGGCGTTGGCGGGAGGAGCCTCGAATGGGCTGCTCGAGCGTCGAGTTCGTTCACGGTGAGAACTATTCTCGATTCTGTGCGGTCGGAAATTTGCTCCGTTGAGCTTGTCCTTCTTGGGACGAGCGCAGAGAGAAGATGTTCGTGTTCGATGTCGTGGCAATTCTCAGAAATAAATGCGAAATAAGTATTCTTAATCGTTTAATTGGGCCTTTAACTAAATGATGCTCCATTGAATTCTATAATTCATGTGAGACAAGATCCACGTCATACTAACCCTTGAGTTAGCTTTGGCTGTCGTCAAAACTTAGTATGATCGGTGAGTAACGATTACGATTACATCTGTCGACTCTTGTTTATAGGATCGATATCCGTTTTATATTAAAACTCGAGTTAGCTTTGGCTAATACGCCCGAGAGTTAATATAAATGTGATTTTGACCTATCTTTCCAACCGTTGGAAGAATGCCTATAGTTATACTCGATCCAACCGAGTTAACTAGGAATACTCAATCCAATTGAGTTGTACTCACCCATGCATTGATAGGCGGGACCAAGATTGTCCCTCCGTACCCTACCAAAATAGTATGTGTTACTCTGCTTTGGCAGATTCAACAACTACATGCTATCAAGGTAGTGGTAGGTATCACGGCATGGTAGGCATTATGAGTTGGCGTGATTTAGATCTAATCTAAACGATGATGCGTATCATATACTCGATAGATCTAATCTAATCGAAGGGTGCATCATGTGCACGATTTAGATCAAATCTAATCACAAGGCACTAATTAATTACTTAATTAACTAGCATGCATCACATACATATAAGTAATTAATTAAACTATTTTGTGATTGTGTCATGGCCCTACTGCGATCTTCTCAAGTCAATGAGAAGATCGGATGGTCAACCTAAGGTCAACAGCTTCTCAAGCTTCTTCCTTTGACCACCTTGTGTTGCTCGCGCCCTCCTCGTAACTCCGTCTCGTGTGGACCTTCCACCGCTTCGAAATTTACATTACAATTTTGAAACTCGAGTTACAGTCGAGTCTAAATCTAATTTACAACCAGAATAAACAGGAGGCACGACGCGCAGGTCGCGAAAAATAAAATAAATAAAAATAAGATAAAATACAGCACGCACATCACATAACGGCACGCAGGCCGTATTATGAATTACAACACAATTTCCAAATCTAATTTGGGTCATTTGGGCCATGACTATCACAAAATTAATATATAATTCAAAATTATATATTTCTCATAAATTTCTGTAATTTTTTCATAATTTTACAGATTTTATGAGTAAATTTTTCCCGGCGGTCCCGATTAGCGATTTCGGGCGCAATCGCGGAGCAAATCCCCTTGCGGGGTTAGGGGCAGTACCCTTACCCACAATCTAACCATCGCGAGTTGCTCCTAAGCGTTCCTATAGCGCCTAAGTCCGCTGTCCCAAAACGATTTGGGTCGAAACATTGCCGTTTCGGAAAATTCTTCTCGGTAGTCGAAGCCTACAAGTGTAAAAACACTTGTACTTCGCTTCTACGAGAAAAATACCCATAAAATCATAAAATTTAGGAAATTCACAGAATGTTACAGTATGCATATTTTTCATAAAAATACTAATTAAACTCGTACAAGTCTTCGCACGTGGCTCTGATACCACTGTTGTATTTTTCGGGCCGCGAAAATCGCTTTTTCGCGTCGCGGAAACCCCGAATCACCCTAGCCAACGGATCCGTGCGAAGAATATAAAACAAAAATTACGAGTACGAGTTTACAACTTAGATCTACTCAAGGACCTTATTATACTTAGTTTATTTGACACCAATACAAGTAAGTATAATAACCAAACAAATGCCTTTATTTATATAGAATATGATACAACAAGTCCAAAATACAATCATCAAATGATTGGCTCTAGGGCTCTAGCTAACAATTCTGAGACTTCTAAAGGTTATGTTTTTATTGGTGAGCGACAAGATGGAACCATCTCTGAGATAGCGTCAAGAGATACTACTTTTCTAAAAACTGAGTTCTCAACACGAGGTGAAGTTGATAAGACAATTCCTCTATATGAGATAGAGGAGGAGGATAATGTTCCTTTATCAACAAATCAGGAGATGCCTGAATCTAGTCAACCGAGTGGGAGTAATTTGCCACTAAATGAGTCAGTTTCTCAACGGTCTAACCTTTGAAGAAGTAG
The DNA here is from genome assembly GCF_018446385.1 of Zingiber officinale. Lineage (NCBI taxonomy): Eukaryota > Viridiplantae > Streptophyta > Magnoliopsida > Zingiberales > Zingiberaceae > Zingiber > Zingiber officinale. The sequence goes on from NC_055998.1 coordinate 68,142,325, forward strand.
TCGTCAGATTATTCCTCGGAGAAGGTTTGATATTGAGAATGAGGCATTGATGATTCTCCAGTTGATGATGAGGAACCTCGAACAGTTGAGGAAGCTTTGAGAAGCTCAGTTAGAAAAGAATGGAAAATTGCAATGGATGAAGAAATGGAGTCAATGAGAAAGAATCAAGTTCGGGATTTAGTCGATCTTCCTCCGGGCCGAAGGGCTATTGGGAATAAGTGGATTCTCAAAGTAAAGAGGAAAGCAGATGGATCGATTAATCGATACAAAGCTCGATTAGTTGCAAAAGGATATACTCAAATGGAGGGTATTGACTTTGAAGAGACATTCTCCCCAGTTGTAAAGTTTGTGTCAATACGCGTCATCCTAGCTATCGTAGCACAATATGACATGGAATTACATCAGATGGATGTAAAAATGGCTTTCCTTAATGGTAATCTTGATGAAGAAATTTATATGGTATAACCAGAAGGTTATGTTGCTGAAGGCTAAGAGAAAAGAGTATGTAAACTTCGGAAGTCTATATATGGGCTAAAGCAAGCGTCAAGACAATGGAACATAAGATTTAATGAAGTAATATTGTCTTATGGTTTCGAAATGATCAATGAGGATTATTGTGTTTACCTAAGAAAGGAAAAAGGAAAGCTTGTCATTTTATCATTATATGTTGATGATATGCTAATAGCTGGAAGCGATATAAAGTGTGTGATAGAAGTCAAAAGTTGGCTTTTGATCCGGTAGTAAGAGCGGGCCCCCCCCTGCAAAGTCAACGCCAAGTGGAAGTCACCGGAGCAGCCGCCCATCCGGGGAGAGTGTGGTCCGACCGGACGGACGGCCGTAGAAAGGACAAAAGGTAGCAGGAAATATCTACAAGTTGATAGGGACTATAGTTGTAGGTGGAGTCTGAATCAGGCAGTACAGTCTTGTGGCACATGCGACTAGAGCATATGGGTGAACGTGGGATGCTAGAACTTTACAAGAGAGATCTGTTGAAGGGTGTCAAGACATACAAGCTTGAATTCTGCAAATTCTGTATTCTTGGAAAATAGAGCAAAGTGCAATTCAAGACGGCAACAAACAAGACGAAGGAGATTCTGAACTATGTACATACGGATCTTTGGGACCAGCCAGTGTAACATCACGTGGAGGGCACTTGTATTTTGTGAGTTTTACTGATGATTTCTCACGAAAGGTCTAGGTATACTTTATGCGTCACAAGTCGGAAACTTTTGCAAAGTTTAAATTATGGAAAACTAAAGTGGAGAACCAGACCGGAAGAAAGATCAAATGCCTTAAGTCAGACAATGAGACTGAGTACACAGATTCAAAGTTTCAAGAATTTTGTGAGTAGCATGGGATAATGAGGCATTTCTCGGTTCGCAGGACAGCTCAGCAGAACGGGGTAGCGGAAAGGTTGAACAGGACAATCATTGAGAAGGCAAGATGTCTCAGGCTGAATGCAGGGCTTGTAAAGAATTTCTGGGCGGAAGCGGTGAACATGACATGTTATCTTATTAATAGATCACCAAGGACAGTACTAGAAGGCAAAGTATCAGAGGAAGTATGGACAGACTTTGACAAAGTCTCTGATAGAGCTAGATAAGCCAAGGAAGTTGTAAATCTTTTGCACTGGCTTTGGCTACTCCCCATCTATTAACTACTTCAATCTTATTTGGGTCAACTGAAATACCTTCTACGAGAGGCTACCTTAAATTCTCTAGAACCGTTATGAGAAATTGCCCATGTTCTTCATATGACAAGGAGTATATTAGGATATCATTGTAAAATACAATTACAAAATAGTTTAAATATTTCAGAAATACCAAATTCATCAAAACCATCAAGAGAGTAGTAGCATGGGTAAGCCCAAAAGGCATTTTCAATTACTCATAATGTCCCTACTGAGTTTGGAAAGCAGAATATTTAATATCCACATCTCTATCCTTCAATTGGTGATAGATATATTTCAAATCAATTTTTAAGTACACATAGGTGCACCTAATGGTCACAGCATTTAATTATCTATAGACGACCTTTTTTTTTCTTGAAGAAAAGAATTGGAGCACCCCATGGAGAAGCACTAGGGCAGATAAAACCATTATCTATCAATTCTACAAACTCTTCTTCAATCTTCAGTTCTTCCATCTCTTTCAATATTCTTTGATATAGAGCTTCAGTACTGGAGTCGTGCTAGCAAGTAGCTCAATGACAAACTAATCGTCTTGGCTATAAGCACGGGATTTTTTCTGAAATTAATTTCTTGGAGAGTTGCACTGAGCTATGGACATCAAAACTTACCAAATACAAGGGATATTTGTTAGAATCTGAGATAATAACCGTCAAGCATGAAGTGCTAAGATAATAGATAACCTAGTCTATAATCTCAACAAACTTTAATGATGGATGATATTAGGGTCTAAAAGAATACACTTTTGCTTGATAGTCAAGAGTGACATCATTCTTTAAAAACTAATCCATGCTTAAAATAATATCAAATTTAGACATCTTTAGCACCTATATATCCGTTGCAATAACATAACTACAAAAGTCTAATGAATAATGCTAATCTCCCAATTTGACATCAACTCTCTGCCTGTAGTACATTACTAATCTTATGTATCCACATAGGAAAAATAGAGGAATTTGAACTACCAATATCTATCAGTATATCAAGAGAAATGCTATCAACTAAATTGACACGTTGAAGAACTGAGCTTTTGTTCATTGTGCCTCTTTATGAGTCGTGTCATACACATGTCCCAACTCCTAATTATGCTACTAGCCTCTCTAGGTTGAATACAACTTTGGTCCTTGGAAGGCTAATGCAAGTTCTTTTGGGACTTATAGGTTTGGAGAGGTAGCAAATAGAAGTGACATTATTGTAGCAAAAAAAAAGGTGATTACGCTCACCCCAGACGTCCCTCACAGCCTACCCCCAGGTTGTGTGAAGGGAGGTAAATCATCATATCAGTTTATAGCCGACAACCAAGTGGTTAGAGGTTGGGAGAGATTTTTTTTTCATGCGGGCGTGCCCGCCAAGAATTGACTCCTTGCCCCATTGTAGCAAAATTGTCAAGTAAATAAGGCGGCAGCGGCGGCGGGTGTTATTATAATAGAGGTGATGGGTTCTATTGTAATAGAGGTGGTCGGTATTGCTGTGATGGAAGTGGTTGGTATTGCCCCAAATAATCCTGCTATGGCAACTAGGACTGCAAATGATACAATTGCAATTGCTGGAATGACTACGGAGGTGGGGGATATTAAGGTTTCAGGAATGCAAATGATACAACTATGATTACTTTAAAGAGTATGGAGGTCGGTGTTTTATTGCTTAAATGACTGGACCTTTTTGGACCTTTCTATTGCCAAGAGTTAGGAGGTTGTGATATAGGTCGACCTTGCTAGAACTTGTTAGAACTCAAGGTACAATCTCTACTCAAATGCCCTTATAACTTGCAATAGAAATGTGTTTTGGTCCAATAGACACTTAAACATTGGCCTTGTGCGCTAATCCAATATGCATCATAGGATCCTCACAGCCTCCTCCAATTATATTAAGGTGGGTGTGAGGATCCTATTATGTTTTATCCATGGTGGCAAAAGTTGATTCGCTTGCCCCAGCGCCTCCGCTAGCCCATCCTAGGCCAACACGGAAGAGGTAAATTACGGGTGGCTACTAGCCTTGGGCAGTTGAACAGCGCTATTATGTTTTATCCATCTTTTATGGGTGTGAGTACCACCTAGCTGTACTCCCTACAATTTGGGTTTGAGTCTTGGCATCCTAACCACTAGATCGATTACCTCAACTCTACTATCTTAACTGTGAGATTTGTCGGCTAACCTCCCTCTCTTAGGAGATCTGCTGCTTAGTCATTTCAATGAAAATTACTCGTTAAAAACTTCCGGATATGTATTAATAGAGAACCTAAACATTCAAATCGAATATAAGTTGCAAGTCCTTGGGTAAAATGAAATGTACAATTATAATATCGAGGAACCATATGTGGACAAAACTAGGCAAATCCGCTAAACTCCGCATTGTATTCCATCATGCTTATAAACTTCTGACATTGAGAAATGCAAAATGTTGTAGGAAAAATATTCCCTCTCTAATGGCTCTCTTAAGATTGTGTTTTACATCCTCTATCATGTAACAACTTACCCTCTAAAATGGTAGGTGTCTTAACTCTCTTATCTTGATTGTGAGGTCGTTGACTAGTCTCCCTAGCTTAGGGGACCTGTTGCTTAGTCATTTCAATGAAAATTACTCAGTCAAAAACCATAAAATTAAATGTACAATTATGATCCCAAGCTGCCATATATGGACAAAACTGAACAAGTTTGCTAAAGTCTGCATTGTATTCCATAATGCTTCAATAAGCTGTTTGAGATTTATAAATTTATGATGCTGAGCAACACAGAACATTGTACGAAAATATTCCCTCTCCAATGCTTCTCCAAAGATTGTGTTTTAAATTCTTTGTCATGTATGCTCTAAAATGGTAGGTTACTAACTCCACCTTCTTGGTATTTGAACATGATATATATTCAAAGGTACACTTGTGTCGTCCAATCATTTATATGCCTCTTAAGGGTTACTACCTCCATAGGAGAATGTTAAGTAATCCTTTGCCAATTTAGAAAACAAAGAAATCCAGGTTTATCCACTAGTATGTTTCCTGTAGGGGTAGTCGGGTCAACTACTGGCACCCCCAGTGGATTAGAGCCCACTGTAGGCAGCACATTTGTATGGCCAACAGGCCTTGCACTGAGATCAAACCAAGAATCCAAATTGTGTTGCCAAGATAGGACTGGTATGCACTCTAAGCCTTAAACAATCCACTAACTGATAGATGCATACCACGTGCTTAGCCATTATAGGTATGTTTACCTTGAGGCATTACATGACATAACAAAATAAAGTTTTACAATAAATCATAACTGAATTTCTGAAACAACGATTAAAAATGACTCCTAAAACTTATTGCTTATAGATACACCTCGACTTATTTGAAAATATCTTATGTCAAGAAATTTCAAAACTAAAAAATGAAAAATAACCCACAAAAATAAGCAAAACAGACTTCTGTACCAACTAAGGCTGATGCAATAGGAGTGCCATTCCACTGACCAAGATACAAAACACTCAAGTCAATAAGACCTATATAACAAATAAGTATTAGTGCAAAACAATGTGATTGTTTCCCAGTATCAAGGAGATTACTCATTGAATTCTTACTTCTAAAGTGAGGCTAGTTTGCAGGGCAGTGGTGCCCTGGATGTAACGTAACAAACAACAGGTGATAGCTTCCAAGGGCACATGGGCTGACAATGATATTATGGTGTATAGGCAACAAGAAAGGAGGGAGAAAGCAAGGGAAGAGGGGAAGAAGTCCAAAGTGAAAATGCAGCGATAATGCAAGGGTGCACAGGCAATCCTCGATGGTGGGGTGTCGTGCAATGGAAATAGCGGGAAAGAGAAGAAAAGAGAAATAGTGGGAAAAGGGGAGGAGGTGGATGATGACAACAATTGTGGCTCTATGTGGTGGTGGTTGTTTGAGGGATGAGCAATAGTGATTGCATGGTTGCACATAAGTTGAATGAGAGGGAGAGGGGAAAATGAAGAGAAAGAGTGAAAGAAAGAGAGAGGGGGAAAGCTATCAACAGAGGATAGGTAGCTAGCAGTGGGTATGGCTAGCTGCTCATGAGTGCAAGAAAGGCATTGTGAATGACGACAATGTGGAAAGAGGGAGAGGAGAGCAATCGGGTGATTGCATGGAGAGAGACTATATAATGCCAAACTTCAAATATTTCACTAACTCATCTTAACGCGTTTAAACCAGGCTATCTCAAATATAAATTTGATAATCAATTTTTTTTTCTTTTGTTTAAAGTCCTAAATCCTATCCTTCAGCGATTCATCAATCTCTCACGCCGATTCGACTACCTCTTGCCTCCTCTGGAAGCATCTGCTCAACGATCGGTAAATTTTTCAGTAATTTATTTTATGCAAATAATTTTTTTGCCTCTTGTGATGCTTCCCGCATCACGGGACGCATCCAATGCCACTGGGATCGTGATGTTTTTTTAAAAATTAATTTATTATTTATTTAATTCAAATAATTCCTCATTTAATTGGTTAATTCAAATAGACTTTTATAAATTCTAATTAAATTATCCAATAAACTATATAAAAATATATTTAAAATTAAAATACTTTTATAAATTTTATTAATTTATTTATATTCTAATATTATATTTAAAATTTAAAAATTCTAATAAATATTGTTAATTAATCTATATTCTGATATTTTTATTTAAAATTTAAAAATTCTATTAAATCTTATTAATTCATATAAATCATATTTATATTCATCATTTTATATTTAAAATTTTTAAAAAATTCTAATAAATTTTATTAATTCATATAAATCACATTTATATTTTGATAATGTCTTTTTACTGATTTATATTAATGTTTTTTTTACTTATTTATATTTTTTTATTTATTGATTTTAGTGGTCTTAAGTCTTAATCATGTTAAATATAATAATTCCATCAACTCGAAAGGATATTGCTTTTATATATAATTTTTTTCTTAGACTTGTTAATAATTCTAAAGTTTCTAAATTTATTCTTAAATCACTTTTTAGGTTATTAAATTACAATGGCAAGCAATCCATCTTCGACGACATCCGTTACTCAACATAAATCTAAGATTCTTAGGAGAAGGTCAAATGACATCAGATGGGAGTTTGAGATGTTGATTGATCATAAGAATCTTGACAAAATTAAATGTAAGGTGTGTGAAAAAATGATATCTGGGAGTGTATAGGATCAAGGAGTACATAGGAAATATATCTGGAAATGTATTTAGTTGTCGAAAAACATCTCAAGAAGATAAAAATAAGTGCAAAGTGACTATTTTAGAAGGGAGGAACAGAAAAAAGAATAAAATAATGGAAGAACAAAGTTGTAGGGCAGAGGTGACATTTCTCTAGACGAAGAAGGTCCTGAAATTGAAGGGATAGATGGAATTCAAAAACCTCTTCTGCTTGGCCCCATGGATAGATATGTATCGATAATTGCTCCAGAAAATATAGGTTCCGGTGGGAGTAAAGTACTTCGCCAAAAAAATATAAATGAGGCACTTTTCAAAGAGTGAATGAAACAACCCTAACACTAAATTTAACTAAATGAATTATATTTGAACTTTACCGATGAAACTCTTAAACATAACTCAAGTCTCAATTAAATACCCCACTCAAAGCATATGGAATCAACATTTAAAATTCCAGAAATTTAAAACCTCAATAAACTTAATTAAAGCCCTCCCCTCAAAATCTATTCACTTTAGTCTTATGCGGAAATTAAAGGTCTTCGGGAGTGTACTGCCATGGTTTGGATCACTCAAGTGTTAGAGCCTCCTGCCTCAACATCTTCCTCACCTGCAACCATTCATATCTAGTGAGCCTAGTGACTCAGCACATCCAAACCAGTATAACAAGCAGATAAACATACATTCACATGCATTTATGATTTTATTTACTGCAAAAACATTTAACTTTAATTCAATGGCACCCACTTTAATCTAAACCTTTATGCCTAATGCCGACTTCACAGTGTCATCCTCTAATTGATTGATCAATCTATTAACCAAAGTCCTAGGCTGGCAGAGTTCTTTGACCTTGTTATCGTCAAATCCCTCATGCCATCATATAGTACGTATACCATCCCCGTTTTCGACGGATTTCCTTTCTTCTTATGAGTTCACTCCCCCATTTTCGACAGATCCATTTCCTCTTGTGAGTTCACCGCCCCCGTTTTCGACGGGTTCCTCACTACCTCTTGACACATCCGATTCACTTTCTAAAAAAAATATAGACATATTCATAAAATTCTAAACTTTAACCCTCTCGACTTCTTGCCTTAAGGAGGGTACTACATTTTTAGAGTTTAAGGAATCTTCAAACGAGCCACATACAGCTGAATTTATTTTTAAATATGTTGACAAGTGTGTTGAACAAGTAGAAGCTCAAAATATTGTTCAAATTGTAACAGACAATGCTACCAACAATATGGCTGTAGCTAAATTAATAAGAGAAAAATGACTTAGGATATTTTGGAGTTCATGTGCAACTCACACTGTTAATCTCATGTTTGAAAGTATTAGCAAACTTCCACGATATAAAAAGATTATTGAGCAATCCAAGTCTTTTACCATTTTCATTTATGCTCACTATAATAGTTTATCATTGATGAGAAGTTTCATGAAGAAGAGAGACATAGTCCAGCCAAGAGTTACCAGGTTTGCATAAAATTTCCTCACATTATAAAGTTTGATTGAAAAAAAAAATTAGTTTAAGGGCTATATTTACAAGTGATACATGGGAAAAATGTAAATGGTGAAAAACAAACAGAGGGAAATTAGCACTCACTCTACTGTAATAAGCAAGAGTTTTTAGAATGGTGTAACACTTTGTTTGAAAATATTTACTCCTTTGGTAAGAGTTCTTCGATTGGTAGATGGAGATGGAAAGTCATCCATAGGGTTTCTATATGGGAAGCTTTTTCAAGCTAAAAAAAATATCAAGGTGACCCTAAACAATGTGGAATCAAATTATCAATCTATCATAGTGATTATTGGTCAAAAATAAAGGATAGACTTGATACATCATTGCATACCACTGCCTTTATGTTGAATCCCTATTTTTACTATAAAGATAGTTCTATTTCTCTTTGTAAGGAGGTCACAGCAGCGATTTTTGAATGCATGAAAATTTTGCATGCCAATGAGTTCGATTTACAACAAACAATTATTAACAAGGAATTTGCAAAATACAGAGACAAGTCTGGGTTATTTGGAAAAATATTGGCAGCAAAAGTCTATGAAAAAAATGATACATTTGATCCATGTGCATGGTGGAGTACATATGGTGCTCACACCCAATTTCCTAAGAGTGACATTGAGGGTACTATCATTAACTACAAGTTTATTTGGGTGTGAAAGAAATTTGAGTATATTGAATGAGTAAGCTTTAAACTTTAAATCTTTAATTAAAGTAAAGTTTTAATTTTTAAAATTTATATTCATGTTACTAACTATAATATTTACTTTCTCTTTTTTTAGATTCATACAAAGAAAGGAAATAGGTTGGATGTCAACAGGTTGAACAATCTAGTATTTGTCCAATTTAATGCTAGATTGTTGAACAAACGAAAAAAAGAAAAAGAAAGGAATGTCGATGTCCTTCTTGCAAAAAATGCTTCAAATGCACAAGGTTGAATTGTGGATGGTGGGAAGATGATGAAGTTGAACTAGATTCCTGGCTCACATGACAAATGGTTGATGAAGCAAGTGGAGCAGATGAAAAAATCTACAACCTCGAAGAAGCTCTAAAGTGAGAACTTCATGAGGATGATTTTGCATCCAAAGAAGAAGAGGAGGATCACAATAATGATATTGTATTTGTGTCCGATGAAGAACAAGTTGTTGAAAATTATGAAGTAGAATAAATATGTGATATTTTATTGGTTGTATAATTTTAAACTCATTTTAAATTTGATGTTATTGTGTTGGAGTTATAGTATGCGATTTATTGTGTAATTTATGTTGATACCGAGGAATCCGCCTAGCGGTGTCTAGTCCTCGCCTAGGCGGCCTAGGCACTAGGTTTTGGTCTACCGCCTGACTAGCGCCTAGCAAATTTTAAAACCTTGATTTGATTCAATCCTAAACTAGCCTAAGTTATTTCAAATCGATCCTGCTTTTGCTTTCCATGTAATACTAATCACTAATCACCATGTCTATTGATGGATTCCATCCAAACCCAATTTGACTTTAGTTTGACACCTAAAACCTTTTTTTGTTTTGTTCAACACATCTTGTCGTTTAATTTTTTAAAAAAAAAATTAAGGCGTGAAAATATTAATGCAATAAAACTTGATATAACAAGGGTAGTAACAAGTACTAACTGAATTCAACATAATGAATTGAGAAAATAAAATATTTACCAGTTTCCCTTCTGTCAGCATTTTAATTGATACTAGATAGTATCCTTCCACTGTAGAATAATTTTAACAGTTGCAGTATGAGAACTTAGTTGAGTTACTCATAGTCAAAAAGAACAAGAACAATACTTTGTTCAAAGGATCTCATTTGATGAAATACTTTTGTTGTGGGCAATCTCCAGTTTTAAAGCAACACAAGCTAACTTCCTTCAGCTTAGAGTACCCTGACCAGCCGATTTGTTTCCCACATTACATTCTGTGATACTAGACACCAACAAGAGGATGCAGAAGTGCTAGGGAGATATAAGTAACTGGAAGATCTGAAACCAATTGAATGAACCAAGCAATTGTTTAGTTATATAGGTTTGATTAGTAGAGTTAATTCACCCACAATTGGAAAATAATTTTTTTCCCCAAAAAACTTCTTTGAACTTTTTCCTTTTTTGAGTTGTTTGCATATGATTAATTCTGCTATTCTAATGATCTGTTGTGCTAACTTCCAGGTTATTGCTGCTTTTATGATGCTGGAAACCCTTAACAAGTCTGGTTATAGTGCTTTTTTAGTATGCATTCCTTCACTTGGAGAATTGCTCCAAATACTAGCTATTGCTGCTCCAGTTTTCATAACAATGACTTCAAAGGTCTATTCATGTTTATTACACACAGCCCATGCATAAAGATTGTGAGGAATCATAATTGAATATTTTCAGGTTGCTTTCTATTCTCTAATCACCTATTCTGCTACATCAATGGGGACAATCACACTAGCAGCTCATCAGGTCTCTAGACTCTTTGGGACGAAGAAAATTTTCAACATATTTTGCATTGTCTGTTGTATATTTGAATATTCCATAAATAAAATTGTCTAATTATACTTTGTAATCTAGGTTATGGTTAATGTCTTTTGCATGTTCACTGTTTGGGGTGAACCTCTCTCACAAACTGCACAGTCGTTCATGCCAGAGTTGATCCATGGAGTGAATCGCAGTTTACAGAAGGTCAATAATCTTGCTGTTTCCATTATTTTTTTCATGCAACATTTATGATGACCTGTAGTTAACTTTTGATACCATTTTTTAAAATCCATAAAAGATTTTCTTTATTATTCTGCAGCATCATTGTCATCAAATTCATTAATGTGTTTTGTCACTTTTGTGTAGAGAATTCATTTTACATTCAAGCAATAAATTGAGGTTGGTTTCTGTTTTCTGAAATTCTTGCATATAGGCATTGAAAATATGTCAATCAAGTACATAATTCACCATTTTTTTCAACAAATTAAGAACTATATAGTTTCCTTTCATTATACTGGATAGTTAATATAATATGTTTTTTTTTCTGATTTCAACAGCTTGTTCGATTTTTTTTTATTTAAATTCTCGAGCTGATAAGATTTTGGTTTTGATCTTGAGCTTGTGAGATTTCTTCAAGCACTCTTTAACCTGATGATTTTACATGGAGCTGATAAGTTCTGACTTGATTTTGGTTGAGTACATTTTTGTTACTGATGTTCTTTTGCTAAAGAAAAAAATGTTAGACCAGCTTAAAGAGATTTTTTTTCTTTGAAAACAGTTAGTGCTAAATGGAGATTGTTAAGGTTTCCTTATCTCTAAAAATGTTGCTGATGGGTTTGTAATTACATTCTTTGTTTTATCAAGCCAACTAAAATATGTTGCTTTAAAAGTTTTAGTTTTCCCTAGTATTAGTAGATTTGGAAGTTCTATTGGAAGTGTTTTCTGTATTCATTGTCCTTGATAATTCAAACATGTAATTTCATAAACTTCAATTGATGGAACTACTTTGGTCTGTTATGTTCTCCAGTGTAGTGCTTGTTTTTGTGGGTTTTTGACTGAGGCTTCTTTGTCAAACTAGGCACGGATGTTACTCAAATCACTCACTATGATTGGAGTAATAATTGGATTGACGTTGGGAGCTGTTGGAACTTCTATCCCATGGCTTTTGCCTCACTTTTTTACAACTGATGAAATGGTCATTGGTGAGGTTGGTCACTTTCTGAGGATAACTGTTATAAAGTGTCTTTTTTCTTTTATTATTTTCCTTATTTAGGTGGCATGGCCGAGATTTATCATTTTCAGAAAAATATGAGACACAAGAAAGCAGCATAGGCAACACAACTTAATAGGAAACCTATTCCCCTGCTTGACTTGCTGTTGGTTTCTTGTCCACTGCAGGACACAGAGATGAAGATAGCAAAGACCACATCCAACCCTAAAATAATAAAACTTAAACCCCATTACATTTGACTTGTTAACCCACTAAATCATAAACGCATTAAGCCATAACCTAATTGACTCATAAACAAACTAAGCTCTTCGTTCTTACTAGGGGTGGCATTGATTGACCACTTCTTTGTTCCGGTGGGAAGTGACACAAATCAAGGTAGGTCTCCTCCTTTGTCTTCTCCTCATTGGTTCCACTGGTACCATCTGTTGGCACATTGGCGTGACATTGTTGTTGTTTCATTCTAGTTGAAAATCAAAACTTTGCCTTGGATTGAAATTTGGGAGAATTACCCATGTCAACCCCAAGTGAGCCTCCATGGTAATTGGCATGGTATAGAACTCACCATTGTTGTGCGATAATTTTGTCATCTGTACAACCAAAACATAGCTTGCAAATCTCAAATTAAAGAGCACCGCAATTGTGCAATCATGGTATGAAAATGCATTAAGCAGACTTTAACTACATAAAAGACATCCATAAGATCATTGTCACATACTGAGAAACATAAGCAAAACGTACCACAAAGTCGAACTAGATTAAGCAAAGAATTTTACAACACAAGAAAAGTAAAGCAAAAGAAATCATGAATGAAATTCTAAAACATCTTAAAAATCATGAAGTGAATCCTAGAAGATCTAACTCTAACCAACCATTGAACTAGTCTCCTTGGGTCCTAGAGTTGCACAAAAAGGGGGTCGAGGCAAACAAAACTAATGAAATGTATAAAGTAATATAACAAAATAATTCCAAATGTATATTGCAAAGGATAATATTAATAAACTAATATTCTAAATGAGAATCAAATTGTATGAGTACTGAAAATAATATAATCCAATTGATATTTTCTGAAGTATTGCATTTAACTAAGTGTAGTTTGGACTCAATCATGTGTGCTACTCCTTCCACTCTACTATATCAAGATAAAGAGTGACGCCATGTGCACACTATACAATGATATTTGTGGTGCAATCAATCCCTAAGAGACTTGTCTTAAGGGGGAGATGGGGAATTTGTTGAGATAATCATATTTAAATCATGGATGTTAGTGCAATCAACCCTTTAAGATCAGACTGCTTGTGATGGTTTTGGCAAAGAGCTTAATTTAGGCTCATTACTGTATTTGATATATATGTGAGGTTGTGCAAGATTTGAACGAAACACATGGAAACTTGGTATACCCAAGGTGCTTGATGGATTGATGGCTCGAGGATTGTAGAGTTCTGAGAAAGTTAGCATTGGCATCCAAGGCACCACAGGGCACAGGACAAGTAGCATCAGAGTGCTGCTTAGCCGAGGAGATGAACTATGTAAGTGAAGACATGAAGGATGGTGTACGGAGTGAGATGAGGACTCGATGGATCAGAGGGATGAGCAGTTTGACAAGAAAAGATTTCAAGGCATGGTAAGACTTTGTGGGATTTAGTAGTTGAGTGCATGAGGCAAAGATAGAACTCAACTATGGTATCAACTTAATGGGATTCAACCTTAGAATGGTCGTAGTCAAATGTGTCAATCAACTAGTGTTGAATTATACTCGACTAGTTTGAACATCAAACCCTAAAAGTTGTCTATTTGAGGTTTGTGATTTGGATCGACTAATGGCTAAAACAACCAAATGTGATTTTATGAGAACAATTGACTGAATGATGCTATAGAGTTTGATTCAAATAGAGCTACAGATGAAATCTGCAACAAGAGGATTCTACTATCGGCTACAATAAATCCATCAACAAATGGTGCAACTAGTCGACTGATGAGCACTAAAACAGATAAATGATTCCAACTGTTGAAGCTAGAATATGAATATAGGAAGGGATCAAAGGTCGCAAATTGGATATTTGTTCAAGATCTATTCAATGCCAATATTTTGTCCAATTTTTAAGCCTCCTTGTAATCATTTTATTCTCATATCGTAGCTTCTTGTGTAATTATTGGAAGGGTTGTAAGAAGTTTCTTTGCCTTCGGTGCTGCTGAGGAGAGACATTCAGGATTGGTTCATCGAAGGATCGATAGACCATGGACTAGGAGCCTTGGGATGCTAGCGAACTACATTAAATGCCAGTGTCTCTTGGTTTGTTTTGCTAATTATTACTTTTCATTTTGTATATTTATTTTAGTGCACTAACTTACGGGACAAGTGGTACTCACCATCCTCAACTACTCCGGTTATCAATCACACATGTTGAAACATGTGCACTTAGTTTGTTTTGCTTGTTATTACTTTTCACTATGTATATATGTTTTAGTTCACTAGCTTGTAGGATAAAGTGGTATTCACCCCTCTACCACTTCGGTTATTGATCACAAACATTCTAAAAGGATGAGTTTTAATGTGGTTAGCGAATCAATTGACAAAAAGTTTAAATTAGATTTAATGTGTCAAGTGTATATGCTCAAACTTGATAGGAACTATAGGTGCAGTAGTGGAAAAGTCAAAGTTGAGGCTTGACAAGATGAAATTAAACAAGGGTTTGGAAGTTAAATCCTAGAGATGAGCTCTTGGCAAGTGGAAGTTCAAGAGGTTCTTGTCAAATGAAGTCCCAGAGGAGAGCTCTTGGCTGGTGGAAGTCCAAGTGGTGCTTGGTCAGTGAAGTCCTAGAGGTGAGCTCTAGGCAAGTGAAAGTCCAAGTGGTTCTTGGTGAAGGAAGCCCTAGAGATGAGCTTCTAGCAAGTAGAAGTCAGTGAATTTTGGCAGATGAAATCTTGGAGGAACTCCTATTAGGTTCAACAAATGTCAAAGGTAATCTACATGTTTGAAGAGGTGCTAGATGGATGGATCAAGCATCCTAGATTAGCAGGATTCAAAGGAAGAACTCCAAGGGGATCGAGATTTGTCGGGGAGGACTCACGGGATGGAGCATCATCATCATCAAGACATGTGAGATGAGAAAAATGTCATTTGGGGCATTTTGTAGAAGATTTCTTCTTAAGCATGTACTCGATAAAGAACTTTGGATCAAAGTCAATGAAATAGCTCAACATCAAGCAGGTTAGTCGACTCGTTTGGTTTTGAGTCAACTCTGTAATCCATTGTTGGTTTGTTTCTTATAAACAAAAGGAACGTAAATTGACTAATTGGCAGAATAGTCAACTAAAGTTGTCTGAGTCAAATGTCTAATCAACTAATCAACTGTTTATGTATTTAAATGAAATAGTTGTCTAACTTTGTTTGTGGTTAAGTCAATTGATGATTGAGGGAGTTGACTAAAGACATAGTCGTTAGAAGATCAAAATATATATCTAGTTGAGTTGAGTTGACTAGAGACACTAGACTTCTTGATGGGATTTAAATCGACTGGATGTGGGTGTATTCGACTACATATGAAATATTCATAATAGATATGGTTCTAACTTCTAAGATTAGCATTTCAGTTGACCGCTTAAGGAGGATTGAGTCAATAGAGTCCGTAGATTCTTCATAAAGAGGGAGCAAAGACACTTTGAACACTATGGCATCTATGACTATTATTGCATGCTCTTTCTTGTATGGCTACTGTTTTGAAGTGCCATAAGCAACCTCGACGAAGTGGAACTTCGCTCACGTTTTTTCCATCCTCACCTTCTAAGAATTATTCCATTAAAATTTTCCACCTCTAAATATGAGAAATGATTTCAATGTGGTTTCCTGGAGTGACTTGCTAACAAGTTATTTGAGCCTAGTTAAACTTTAGGTTTTGCCTATTCATCCCATCCCATCCCCTCTAGATGCATAGTGATCCTAACAGAGATGACTACCAATACATATATAATATACTAAGTCTATCTCATTTATTAAGTCAAAGACCATATCCATTATATAAATGACTCATCATCTAATCCAACATCACGACTTAACATCCAAGTTGTAACCACCACACTAGGAAATCCCCTCAACCATACTACCACCACGTCCAATCACCACCTTAACCTTCCACTCCTAATGCTCACTACTCGTCTCTCCTTTTTTGTTTAGTAACACTCTCGAAACCACCATCGATACATTGTTATTCCTCCCAACCAAACTTCTACATAAGTATCCCAAAACTCGATTCCTTGCAAGGAAAATGAATAAGTGTAGCACGATGGCTCACTTTCCCAATCCACCACCACAATTTTGAAAACAACTTAGGAACCAAAAACCACTTAATCCCTTGGAGAACCTCCTCTTATGGTTTCACCTAATTCAAAGGAGAGGGAAGAACATACCTAGGATTCATCATTCAAACATCTAAAGCACCATTTATCAGATATGTAGATGGAAAAAGAGCTGCTTCTTGCTGCTAAAGATGGTCCATAATCACTTAGAACTCGACAAGAAAATGAATAACAATGAGCACCAAATTCTACTAACACAAATAATTCAAAAATCCCTAAACTTGTTGTAATATCCCAAACTTTGCTCACAAAACTAGGTTCAAGTAATCTACTTAAACCCACTCAACCGAATCAAACTGAACTAGTTCAACATTGATTTAGTCAAATCAAGCTCAAATTGGGTATAGTTCAAGCCTAAAGAAGACCCAAAATAAATTTCTTCTAATTGAACCTTAAAATGGCCAAACTAACACCTAATCAAACTAAAATTGAGTTCATTTAGGTTGCTAGCCAATGTCAAACACAAGTGAATGTTCTACGGATAGGTTTAAGGTTTAGTGTGAAATACATTTCCACGAGAACTTTGATGTAATATTAAATATACAAAAGTTCTTACACTATAAGTTGGATAAGAACAGACATTATAGGAATACCAATTATTTTAGATTTTAAACATGAAACATATGAATGCTCGCCTGTAAAGTAATGGAAGTAGCACATACGATGATTAGGAGAAGGATTAATATTTTGCGTTTACAATAGACAAAATTGATAGGAGAGAAGGCAAAGATCATAAAAAGCTTAGGTTTTAAGTTATAGTACATAGGAAGGAGTAAAACAAAAAATATACTAGATTATAGATAGTTCGTTAAAAAAATAAAATAATAGTAGTTAGGAAGGGAATGAGGTTATAAGTCTCAAGATTGTGGTTGAGAAAGAAACTAAAATGTAATTAGCATATATGCATTTCAAGTAGGATTGAATGAAGATACCCAATATAGGTTTTGGAAAGTCCTAAATTAGGTAGTATAAAAAATTCAAACAAGATTATTTTGATAGGAAGAGATCTAAATGAACTCGTAAGAGTAAAGAATTAGGAATATGATAGGGTGCATGACATGATTTTGAAATAAGAAATAACAATGAAGTCTTATCCCATTAGGTGGGGTCGGCTATATGGATCTTTTTACTCCATTAAGCTCTATCTCCAATTATATCATCATCTATATTTAAATAAATTTTATCTTATTTTATTGTTGTTAACCAAGTCTTTTTTGGTCTTCCTCATTTGATATGCATATTTGTCATAGTTTCACATCGCCTAATTGGAGCATTTATTGGTCGTCTAAGTACATGCCCGTACCATTTTAAACGTGTCTCTTGAAGTTTTTCCTCAATAGATACAACTCTGACTTTCTCTCTAATGTTCTCATTTCTTTTTCTGTCCATTCTCGTATGTCCATAAATCCACCTTAACATCCTCATCTCTACAACTTTCATCTTTTGCTCATATACTCAGCCCAATATTCAGCTCCATATAACATAGCAGGTCTAATTGCGGTTTTGTAAAATTTTCCTTTAAGTTTTAGAGGTATTTTATGGTCACATAAAACACCCAACGCTCTCTTTCATTTCAACTATCCTGCTTGTATTTTATGTAAGACATCCCTTCATTTGTAAAAATGATCCCTTCATTGTACAATGGATCCTTCCCCGTGACCCCACATGGCGGGAGCTTCGTGCACTGGGTTACCCTTTTGATCCTAAATATCTAAAGCTCTCGGTTTCGGACAACTCGTCATCTCCTATCTTAGCAATTGTCTCATTATATCTAATATTGCTAAACTTAAATTTCATATATTTTGTCTTTATTTTACTAAGCTTAAAACCTTTCCCTTCTAGTATTTCCTGCCATGATTTTAGTTTACCATTTACTCCTTCACGTGTTTCATTTACCAAAACAATATCATTTGCAAACAACATGTACTACGGTACTGTCTTGAATATGTGAGTGAGTTCGTCCATAATTTGTGTTAAAAAATAGGGACTTAGAGTTGATCCTTGATATAACCCTATCTTTATTGGAAATGTTTCAGTTACTCCGCCTCATGTCTTTACTCTAGCTGTTACATCCTCGTACATATCCTTAATTAGTTCAATATATGTTACGTTAACACCTCTCTTTTATAGAATTCTCCATATAATTTCTCTTGGGACTCTATCATAAGCTTTTTCTAAGTCAATGAATACCATGTGTAGATCTTATTTTTACTCTTGATATTTTTTAATTAATTGTCTAAGAAGATGTATAGCTTCTATTGTCGACCTTTCAAGCATAAACCCAAATTGATTTTCGGTCACCGTGGTCTCCTTCCTTAATTTTTTCATATTATTTTTTCTTAAAGTTTCATGGTATGACTCATTAGTTTAATACCCTTATAATTTACACAATTTTATATGTCTCCCTTGTTCTTATATAAGGGAACTAAAGTACTTATCTTCCATTGATCAGACATTTTTTTTCGTTTTCAATATCATGTTAAATAATTTTGTAAGTCATTCAATACTTTATTTCTCTAAGCACTTTCATACCTCTATCGGAATATCATCTGGTTCAATGATTTTTCCATTATGCATCTAATTTAAATCTTGTTCTACTTTTGAAATTTGAATTCTATGATAAAAATTTAAATTTTTATGTTGACCTACTTAAATTACCTAAGTTAAGTTGGTCACCTAAACCTCCATTAAAAATCTGATGAAAATACATATTCCACCGCTCTTTTATTTATCCATCGTTTATTAGTACTCTATTACATTCATCTTTAATACATTTTTTTTTAGATAAAATCTCTTGTCTTTCTTTCTCTCACTTTAGCTATTCTATAATGTCTTTTCACCCTTCTTTTGTATCCAATTTTTGATATAATCGTTCAAAAATTTCATGCTTTGCTTCATTCACTACTCTCTTAGTTTCTTTCTTGGCTATTGTATGTTTTTTAAGTTTTCCTCATTCTTACAAATATATAATTCCTTATAAGCTATTTGTTTTTCCTTTACTTTCTCTTACTTTCTCATTCCACCACCAAGATTCTTTACTTAGTGGTCCATGTCCTTTTTACTCACCGAGTACACTCTTAGTAATCTTTACAAAACTTTCTATCTTGCTTCCTAACCATAAGAAAGTCAATTTGTGATTTATTATTCCTACTTTTGAACGTGACTAAGTATTCTTCTCTTTTCTTAAAAAACGCATTAGCTAATATAAGGTCATATGTTATCGCAAAATCTAATATAGTTTCTCCTTCCTCATTTCTTATTTCAAACTCATAACTCCCATGTATCCTCTCATATTCCTTATTTTTCACTCTGACATACTCATTTAGATCACCTTCTATTAAAATCATTTCATTTGGCAGAATGTTTTGTAATATTTCATCTAAGTCGTCCCAAAACTTTGATTTGGTAGCTTCATCTAATCCTACTTACAGTGCATATATGCTAATTATGTTCATAGTTTCTTTCACCATTATTATCTTAAGAGCTATAAATCTATCCCCTTTTCTAATTACTCCTACAACTTCATCCTTTAACGAACTATCTACAACAATACCCACTCTATTTCTTGCTTTACTCTTTTCTGTGTATCATTACTTAAAACTTGAGTTCTTTATTAGTTTTGCCTTCTCGCCTACCCATTTGATCTCTTGTATACAGAAAATACTAATTCTTCTCCTAATCATCGTATCTTCTACTTCCATTGATTTACCAGTGAGAGTTCCTATGTTCTATGTTCCAAATTTTAAATATTAGTTTTCCTATCATATTTGTTCTTATCCAACCTATGGTGTGAGAACTCTTGCCTATTTAAAACTACACCCAAGTTCTCATGGAGATGTAGCAGTCCTTGTGGATACATTACAGTCGGACCCTGCAACGCGAACTCTTGCATATTTAGCACTGCACCCAAGTTCTGGAGATGTAGCAATCATTGTTGTGGCGCGTTCCTTCCGGAGAACAACCTAGCATTAGCACAATAGTTTAATGGATCTATTCATTGAATATTTGCCTTTTAACGTTGACTGACAACCTAATTCAACCCTCCTCCTTTATCCGAGCTTAGGACCGGCCATGATTGGTTCATCATGGGCGGAGAAGAACAGAGAAGAACACTCGGTTATGCAGAAGTAGGAGCAATAAGTCATAAATTGACTTTTTTTATAGTTAAGAAGAAAGATCAGATAAAAGGGAAGCCCGATGCACGAAGCTCTCGCCATGCGAGGTCCCGGGGAAGGATCCATTGTACGCAGCCTTATTCTGCTTTTTGCAAAAGACTGTTTCCAGGATTCAAACCCATGACCTTTTAGTCACGTGGCAACAACTTTATCGTTGCGCCAAGGCTCCTTGGTGAAAACTTCACTATCCAACATAGATTAATATTGTTAGATATGCGCCTCAAGAGTGATATCAATAGAAGAAAAACATGCATAGTTCCTAAAATCAACTAATGGAAGTCAAAGGACGGGAAGTAACGTATATCTAAGGAGAGGATGGAAGCACAAGTATTCGGAGAAATACATGACGACTCGAATACAATGTGGGATAAGATAATATTAAATTTGAAAATGATGGCCAAGAGCATACTCGGTGAGTCTTAAGGACGTGCATCACTAAGTAAAGAATCTTAGTGATGAAATGAAAAAGCAAGAAAAGAAAGAACAAAAAACGAATAGCTTATATTACACTTGTAAGAACGAAGAAAATTTTAAAAAGTATGTGTAAGAAGCAATGAAAGGTTGAGTGAAGTTAAGTATAAAACTTTCTAACGCTTATATGGATAGTTGGATATAAAAGAAGGGGAAATTAACATCTATAGAATAGTTAAAGTAAGACAAGAGATCTTACCTAAATAAAATGACATTAAAGATTAATGCAATAAGATACTAGTGAATAATGAGGAAAAAAAAAGAGTGTTAGAAGAGGTATTTTTATTATATTTTTTATAAATGTTTAGGTGATCAACTTAATTAGGTAATTTAAGTAGGTAAAGGAGTATAAAAATTTAAATTTTTATTATAGAATTCGAACCAGAGTTTAGGGTTTCGTTCTATGTCGGGCGGAACGGGCAAAACTTACCGTTCCGCCTACGCATCGAAACCTACATCAGAATACCGATGATTTCGGCATGCATCACTCGACAAAAGGAATTGCGTGCGCTTGTCATCGCGCGACAGAAAGAATCGTGCGTACTCGTCGTCGCGCGACAGAAGGAAGGAGGAAGGAAGGAGGAAGAAGAAGGAAGAATGAATCTTTGGGGATAATTTGCGAATTACTTACCTAGAACATCGGCCTCGGCGAGTCCACCAATGAGAGATTAGTAGAGGCGGTGAAGTGTCAGCGGCGGTGAGACGAAGGTGACGGCGACGAGGCAACGACAGCTCACATGTGAAGGGGAGGTGGCGACAGAATCACGCATCGCGATGCGTGAGAAGAAAAAGTAGGGTTTTTAAAAAACTTATAATTAAAATTTAAAATCGTTATTATATATATATTTTCTAATTAATTATTATATATATTATATAAATGATTAATTAATTAAATAAATAGTTAATTAATTAATATAATTATAATATATAATATTATTTTTTTTGTTTTTTATTAAAATATAAAAAAATTAAAGTAAAAAATTGATAATTTATATAATATATAGTTATATAATTTAAAATAATTTTAAAATCAAACTTTAAATTATTTATATAAATTAAAAATAGATTAAAATTTTATAAAAATATTTAAAATAATTTTAAAAATTGATAAATAATTTTAAAATTTTATAAATAATTCTAAAATTTTAATTGTTAAAAAATTAAAAAATATATAAATTTTTTAAATAAATTTGATTTTAGAATGCAATATAAGCCCATATTTAATATAGATTATTTAGAATATATAAATAAATAATTAAATAAATTAAAATCTTATATATTTATTATATATAAATTAGAATTTTTCTATTAATTTATATAATTATTATAGATAATATATTTTTTTTTATCTTAGAATAAGAGATTTAGAACAATAAATATTAAAGAAAATACTTTAAATTACCTATCCTTTATTTTAGAAGTTTTGATAAATGTATGCTATTATGCTATCAAGTTACATAATATATATATATATATAGAAATTGTATCGACACAATATGATACCGAAACTGTATTGTTCCAATCAAGTACCGAAACTTCGGCACGGGTCGAAATTTTAAACCTTGATTTGAACTCCAAAAGTATACTTTAAATGGTATGCAAAATAGAAAATTAGTTAGCTCAGATGATATTTCGATGTATGAAGCTGCCTAGGGAAGCATAGTACTGAATGACTTCGAAGTTATTCAATCTAATATTGAAAACGAAAAGAATATCTAATTAGTGGGCGGTCAGTGGAGGGTAAAGTCCTCTTGTATACAAATAAAAGAGAGTTATAGAATTATGCAAATTATAGGGTCATTAAGCTAATGAGTTAGCATAAAAACTTTGAAAAAAGTGATTAAAAAAAATAAGGAGACCACGGTGATAGAAAAAAAATTTGGATTCTTGTCTTGAAGGTTGACAATAGAAACTATACATCTTCTCAAACAACTATTAAAAAATATCGAAAAGAGAAATAAAATTTACACATGGTATTAGTACCTAGAAAAATTCTATGAAGAAAATTACATAGAGAATTCTAGAAAAGAAAGATATTAGCGTAGTCTATATTAAAATAATTAAGGATATGTACGAGGTTATAATGATAACAGTGAAGACTCACACAAATTAACCAAAGTGTTTCCTATAAAGTTAGGGTTATATCAAAATTGTCTCTATTTTTTTACACTAATGATGAATGAACTCGCTAGACACATCTAAGACATATTACCATGGTGCATGTTGCTTGCAAATGACATTGTTTTGCAGACGAGATGCGCAAACGAGTAAATGTTAAGCTCGAATCTTATAGGAAATATTGAGAGTGAATGGTTTTAGGCTTGGTAAAGTAAAGATAGAACATATAAAATTTAAGTTCAATAATATTAAATGTGGTAAGGCAATTGTTAAGTTAATACATGATGAGTTACTAAGAGCTTTAAGTATTTAGAATTGTTTTGCAAAAGAATGGAGGGGTTGAGAGATATCTTACATATAATAGAAGTGCAATAGTTGAAATGGAGGAAAGTGTTTAGTGTTCTTTATGATCATAAAGTTTTTTAAAAATTGAATGTGCACCTGCTACATTATATGGAATTGAATGTTGGGCTATGGCTTGAGTACACAAGTAGAAGATGAGAGTCGTATAGATGAATGTGCAATCGTATGAGGATGAACAAAATAAGAAATGAGAACATTAAAGAGAAAGTTAAGTTCAACCTATTGAGAGAAAACTCCAAAAGATGTATTTAAGATGGTATGAATATGTACTTAGCTGACTGATAAATGCTCCAGTTAAGTTATATGAAATTATAACAAATACACATTAAATGAGGAAAATGTAAATCAAAGAAGACTTGGTTAGCAATGATAAAACAGGATAAAATTTATATAAATATAGATAATGATATAGTAGAAGATAAAGTCTAATGAAGTAGGAGCTGATCCAATTTAGTCGAATTAGGCTTGGTTGTTATTGTTTTTGAGTATTAATTACCTCAACTAACCTAATAATTGGTTTGATAGATGACATGTATGGAGCAATTCTCAACTAGTTTGAACATGGCATAACTCAAAGACTGGAGTTGACTAATTTGGAGCAGACACATGACCAAGTAGAGAGGATGTGCTGCAACAAGAAAAATGATTCTCTAGTGATTAAGTGGCACATGGCGAAGCGACATTGGGAGGGTTCATTCCTTGGGCCTATAAAGTGAGAAGAGTTCTCACTTAGGTCATTTCCTTGTCTTTTTTCCACTTATAACTCGTAAATCCTTAGAGATTTTTTGATCCAAACTTCCACTACACCTCATCCCCTATCCAAGCCCTTCAACCAAACACTTGAACACAATGCATTTTTTTTCTCAGCTACAAGCGAATTGAATTCAGTTCAGTAGACTCAAGACCACCTAGCCACATTTCGATTGAACTCCACCTAACTTAAATCTTCTAGCCTCATTTCTAATCAAAAGTCAAAGCTGCAGTCGTAGTTAGCACACTTTTGTAATCTGTTATTACTTTGCCACTACAGTACCATAATTTGTATCTTCAGCAAATGTTGTTTTCAAAATCTCCACTTAATTGCAGCAGAAACACATAAAACAATCTAAACTTGTTTGTCTAAAATGTGGATGACCTTGCTTTTTCTTTCTCTGAATATACCATAGTAGATCCATGTTAATGTTCTCAATCAATGGTTTATACTAAAAATAAATTTTGTGTCCATGTTTATAAGTATCAATAGATCAGTGACTATTGTTTTTCCAGCTATACTAGAAGACTGCATTCTCATGTATCAGACAACACATCTATACATGCTAGCTACTTCTTTATTAGATAGGGCCTCTAGTATAAACTTTGGATTTAACACTAGATTAAATATTGGATAAACAGATGCATAAGATCCTGCTTCCTTACTTCCTCGCATTAGTGGTGACACCTTCAATACATAGTCTTGAAGGAACATTGCTGGTATGTGACATTAAATTCCATTGCTATTTCCTATCCTAAAATATATTATTATACTTTGTTTTATGTTATCTTTAATTTACAGCACTCTGTACTTAATCCTTTTAAAGGAAACAAACGTATGCTTGTAACCAGGATTCTTCCTGCATGCCTGCTTAAATTGAAATATATTTGTTGTTGTTACATGGTGTCTGAAGAAATAAAGGAAATAGTAGCATTCTTCTTACCTATGCAATCTCTTTGTTTATTCATGTTGAGGATTGAAAATAGGAATAATTGGATATTGATGACTATGCAAGTATTTGTGGAAATCATCCGTCACATAGAGAATATGAGTATTTGTGACAATATATGCTTTAATATGGCTTAGATGCAAATTTATTTTCCTTCTCTCTGTGTAACTTCATTTTTTATTCTTCCTCTAGGCTCATTCCAAAAAAAATCTTTGTTTCATTTTCTAATATATGTATTATCAGCAAGAAAGCAACATCTATCCACTTTTTTTTATATGAGCCCTTATTCTACAGGTATGGATACTATTAAAAAGGAAGACATTGTGTGTGATGGGTTCTAGTAGGAATTAAGAGCTTACTCAAAATAGGTCCATGATAAATTTTCTTCTTTGGTTCATGGGTGTAAAGTGCCTACGACTATAAGATATAGTTACCTAGTGTATATTATCAACAATTATTTTCCAAGAGATTATTCATTTGCAAATATCCTTGTAAAGAACACACTCTTAAATTATTTTGATAAAGTTTTGATATTAATCATTGATTTGCATAAGTGCAGGCAACCAGATAAATATATAGATGTTGATGACATTGCAACATCATTAAGTTAATGTTGCATTTGCTTAGAATTATGATATGAATTTCCTTTTGTTGAAATTTGTTAATCACATTCTGATAGAGATTTGTGTTAAAATCATTTCTTTATATTTGAACATATTGCTGATAGCTTTCTTCCACCTGAAACCTATGCATATTTTTATAATTTGCATATACAACTAATCATCAAAACCTTGATATTCAAGTTTACTCATGCTTATATTGATGCTTTCAGTCTTTCATGTTTGGTGCAGGCTGGTAGAGATCTCAGGTTTTTGAGTCTGTCAATGAGTGGTTGTTTTTGTTCAGCTGGACTTATCTTGTTGGTATGAGATTTTCAAATATTGATGCCTCCTTAGATTATTGTTTTCACCAACGACCCTCTGGTATTCCAGTTCTTTCCTATATCTATATACTTCTGATCTCATATTAGAATATCTTGTCCATGCTTCAAATGGTTGCATATTTGTGCTTGTTCACCATTTTTTTTAAAGACACTTATTCTCTTTACCACTTAACTTTGCCTGTAGTCGTTCTACAAAGAGACTTATTCAGTGTTGGATTATGTTCTTCTAATGAGCATGAAGTCTACATTAAGCAATGAACTTGAACATGCTATAGTTTTGCACGACCAAATTAGACAACTTCATTTCAGTCTCTGTTCAAGGTTTTATGTTGATACACAAAAGCACTGTGGATATTATACATAGCATAAATTGTAAATTTAAACTAGTCTATGATGAAAAATATAAATTCATGTAGGATTTCAGTGCGAGATGTTAGATCTTAGCCATTTAACTTTGGTAAGAAATGAAATTGTAAGAAGAAAGTTATTCAACAACTAGGTTAATATCTCGAGTCATTTTGTGAACTTCCGTGTGGGTCATCATCATGTTTCCTTCTTCCATGCTATCCTAGCATTTGACAGTATTGTCATGTTCTGAAAGCTATTTAAATTTGCTATCTTATGGACTATGTATGAAATGTGCCTCCCTGT
The DNA here is from genome assembly GCF_018446385.1 of Zingiber officinale. Lineage (NCBI taxonomy): Eukaryota > Viridiplantae > Streptophyta > Magnoliopsida > Zingiberales > Zingiberaceae > Zingiber > Zingiber officinale. The sequence continues at coordinate 68,169,135 of NC_055998.1, forward strand.
GTTCTTGTGTGCTACCTGTCTTATGTGGTTTTTTCATCAGCTTGTAAGCAGTACAGGCTTTGGTTTGCCAGGCTGCTGGTGGGCCCTTGTTGCATTTCAATGGGTAAATACTGGTACTACAAAGAGTTCCAGTGTATTCATCTATTTAAACTAACTGCCATTTGAATTTTCTATAGGCCCGCTTTACACTTGCATTACAAAGACTACTGTCTCCACGAGGTATGTTGTACAACGAAGGTAATGACCCAAATGAACTGGTGAAGTTGAAAGCTACATAGAATCGTGCATGCAACCTCAGACAGGACGTCAAACCTCCTGCTGGTTCCCCAAATTATATATCGTATGGTAATTATTTTACTGGAACCGAAGTGTGTTTCTTGCACATTAAGAATGATTTTTCCGGTTGTATATTACTCGAACTTCTTCAGATGTGGTCAAGTTAATATTATTTATTTACAGGGCTGCCCGTCCCTAATTAAGAAGAATGTTTCCTTGTTTATCTTCAATTGTATTGAAGAAGAAAATTACCAAATAATCTTGCTTACCTCGTCAGAAGTAGATTCTGGTGTGTATAGGAACCTTCTTTTTGCAAAGTCTTAAACTGGCTTTTACTTGTTTTATGCAGCTTCTTGTAGTTCCTTTCACATGGAGGTGTGGCTTGTAACTATTTGAATGCCGCCTTTTTTTTCCCCAGATATCCACACCCTTACAGACCCAACTAATTGCTTATTGGACTGTAGGCTTTGTTGGGGTGAGTTGCAGTCGTTAGTCGCAAAGTCGCAATCATCTCAGGTTGGATTTGGCATTGGAAGGAAAATTCCATTTTGCAAGATTTTAAGCAACCGAGAAAATAAATTAAAATTGATCTGTGGAAGAACTAAGAATTTATTTTCCCTTTAATTTTACACCACTTTCACAACAACCAACCATTTTCACTAAATGAATAAAAGTATATTGTTGTTTTTATGCGATTTATCTTTTCTTTCCTCATCCATCCTTAGATAAATGATGAATGATATGGAAACACCAAATCTGAAACATTAAAATTTTTAATTTTTCACTACATAAGATGTTCAATCAAGCCAAGGGTGACCAATTTAATCTTATGAAAATTTTCTACCAATTATCAAGATAAATCAAGAAATACTTATGATGGATGGTTCAAAAGCTTAGCATCTTTAGTTATAAGTCTTATTTCGAGAATTTTTTTTTATAAATATATTATAGCTAAAAATTAAACGGTACGTGCCTAGAACACAACTGAATATTTTTATCGTTACATCATAGCCCGAGGGCATATCCTAAAACTCAATACTAGCAAATATCAATAAGTATCTTGTAAATTTATGTACTTTTGTATTTTACTAATGTATATTTTTTTTCCAAAATATCCTTTTGCTCATTGCACCTTCAAATTCAATTAAAAAAAATATATATGTGAATTAATTACTAAAATATGGATTAACTTTTACGTATGCTTAATTTTGTAAGAATATAGATTAATTTCTAAAATATTTTTAATATCATTTGATAATACTATTTCAATAATATTTAATAAATTAAATTTTTATTTAAGTTGTATGTCGGTATGTCATTGGAGGTTTATTTTTTTTATATCATATTTTAAATTTCTATGTTTAAGATGAATTAAAATTAAAAAAAAAAAATTAAGTCCATTAAAATTGTTTTTTCTTTCGTATGATTGCATTCTACTCTAATGAAATAATATGATAGATTTTGTAAAATTAATAAAATGATATTTAAAAAATTTCCATATGATGTACTAACATATTGAAATTTAATATATCAAATATCTCAATTATATGACCTTCATTTCAATATAGAAAATTATTACATTTATTTTTTACACAAAATACTAATAATACTAATGTATATTTATTTTCACACAAATGAAACATATGCAATAGTATTTGTGAAATTCTTAAAATATTTAATGATGCAATCGAATTTTTTTTATATATTTATTATTCTACTTCTCATTTAATTATGGTGATTTTTTTTATAGTATAGTTTAGTTTTAAATGAATATAGCAATGAAAGTAAAATAGAAAAAAATATTTTTTTTATTTTTGATATTTATTTAGTTGTATGTACTTTAGACTCTAGACTTAAATGAGATATTTTACATGAAATATTAGTTTTGTACTATATTTTAATTTCATTTTAAAATAAGCAATTAGTCCATTGATTGAAAATAAATAATTAGTCTATTCAAAAAGTTGGATACATGAATTATTTTTTTTTAAAAAAAAAACAATTAATCTACTATTGTTCAAAAACACAAGAATATAAACCTAACCACCATATACATCCCAAATTACCCTCATATTGGATTAATTTATAATGTATATATAGCAAGGGGGAGAATAAATAGTTAAGTTAGGCGACAATGGTTAAGGAGAATGAGCCGGCAGGCACCATAGTTAAGATTGGGAAAAAAACAAAGGCACATTAATAGGGAGATCAAATACCATAACTTAAGTGTGAGCTATATTACATTGCATTGCCCATCATATTCATTATTGTCTATCCTACCCTGTCTTGTTCATATTCATAATTTATATTGCCCTCGGGGCAAAATTAAGTTGGCTAGTATGGATAGAGTTACTACAATAGAATAAAGGTTCAAATCTAGACAAAGTCGAGAAAAAAGTCTTCCCCACACTAGTCAACTACAGCTTCTCGATACCTCTTCACAAATAGTCGTGGGGCCGATCATGTGAGGCGCTGGGGTGACGGATTCCACCTTTTGCTACAACAATATTCATAATTTATATTTCCCCCGGGGCAAGATTAAGTTGGTTAATACGGGGTAAAGTTGCTACAATAGGGTAAGGGTTCGAATCTTGACAAAGCCGAGGAAAAAATCCTTCTCGCACTAGTCAATTACAGCTTCCCGATTTACCTTTTCATAAATGGTCGTAGGACCGACCGTGTGGAGCCGTTGGGTAATGGATTCCACCTTTTTTTCTGCTATAATATTCATAACTTATGTTGTCCCCTCGGGATGGTGCGGTGGTTGAAATATGAGATATTACCACATGAGTTCTTGAGGTCAAACTTGGTGTGCTCAAGCATGCCTTTCCTTATGTTGGCCTAAGGGCGGGTTGTAATTAATTTTGATATTAGGTAAAGGGTATTTTGTAAATTTGTAACAAGTGTATGCAAGAGTGTCATGTGATGAGAGAAAATTCTGATAAATTAAGGATGATTGATGTCTAATAAAAGGAGTACTTAATAGATCAAGACTTGACAAGACAAGGAAGATTCTTAACAAAGATCCTAGAGAATTGAGAAGACAAGTAAGACTCTAAACAAAGATCCTAGAAAAGGGTATGTTCTGCTGACACGACAAATTTCATTTGTGTAACAATGAGCATAAGTGCATGAATACAATTGGGGAACTGAGGGCAAGAATAGGCTCAAACAAAATCCTTAGAAGTGACTTAGACAATACTTCAATCAATTGAATTGTGTTAACCATCAAATGATAATCATGTTGGCTCAATAGACAACTTAGACCTTCAATTTACCAATGTGCTGGTCTATTGATCAATCAGTCATAATCTGATCAATCAACTAATACTATATGTCAATTGAATGAGCATTTGACTAATCAAACAAGCAAAGTAAGGAGTCGACTCGACCAAGGGAACAAAAGGGTACTATATCATCGTCTCTATTAAAGATAGCCTACTAATGGCTACAATGAGTAGACTGATAGACTGTAAATCAATTATAATAGAATGGTTAGTTCGCTATAGTAGTCATTACTAGAAGCTACTATTAAAGCACTTGAGTGATGGCTACAAAGAGTAGGCTGATGGATGGTTAATCAATTGTAATAAAATGATTAGTTGGCTATAATAGTTGTTTCTAGAAGGTACTTTTGACTGATGGATATAAGGAGTCTACTAATGCTCGATGATTCTTCGAAGCTTTGCAGAAGCCTATAAATATGGGATATGTTGGCAATGAAAAGAATTAAACTCACAGCAAAACTACTCAGTCAAATTCTCTACTCTCAAGCACTTTTCTCCACTCATTGCAATTTTTCTCGACTTTTGTAATCAAGACATTGTAAGATATTTTTCCGCATCTAAAAAATTTCTAAGGAGAAAATGGTTAGAAACATGAATGGAATAAAATAGAGATGAAGAGATTCTTTTATGCATAGATTATTAGTTTTATATTAGAAGTTTCTTAATTTTATTATTGGTTTAAATTATGACACATATATTGATGTTGTAAATATATGTATAGAGAGAGACTCTCACACATGGGTGTACAGGGATGGGTACAAATCCAGAGCATGGATTGTACTGAACCAAGGTTGACTCGTGTGCAAGTACAACCTGTGCACATCGAAGTCGGACTGGTCGAGGCAAGATTTGCCTAAGTGAATAAACCAACGTTTTGCTGCCAAATTTCTTTTTGCTACCTGCTCAAGAAAGTAACGGAAGCATTAATATGAAATTAATGATAATTCTATAACGCTTCGACATTTATGGCGACATTAAACTCATTAATGATGAGGATTCTTATATGAGGCTGGATCTTGAGCAAAGGATAGAAAGTAGCGGAAGATAAGTGAAAGAGAGAGCGAGAGGAAGAGCAGGAAGCGAACCTCTATCCACCTGTGTTTTCTCACAAAAACTCTCTCAGCTGTGCATCTGTTCGGCTGAACTACTCGTGATAGCACTCGGGTAGAAGTGTCAAAAATGAACCCGGTTCGACGACCCAACCCGAGTCGACCCGAAAAAAAATATCATGTTTGGGTTGGACATTTTCGGGTTCGGGTCATGTTCAGGTTGGAGGGTTAAAAATTTTCTAGTTGGGTCGGGTCGGGTTCGGGTTGACCCGGATTGACCTAAATATTAGGTTTAGTGGATTTTTTTTGAGTTGATTGAATTTTATTTTAAAAATTAAGATATTTTTATGTGTATTAATATCATGTTTGTATGATAATGATGGAATATTGAGATAAAAGTGAAGAATTATAGGAAAAATAGTCAAAAAAAAAAATTTGAATCAGATTTTCGGATTATCCGGGTCGAGTTCGGGTTGGTCAGGTTGGTCGAGTTCGGGTTCGGGTTTAGGGGTTTGGGGTTGAACTCGGGTTCGGGTCGAGTTCGGGTTGGGTTAAAAAAAATTCAACCCGACCCGACCCGACCCACCCGAATTGACACCCTTACACTCGGGTGCATTCTTAGTTTGCCACAAACAACCAGTGTTTGGTTGCATGCGTGATTTTATCGTTGTATTCTGGAAAACAGACGATCCAAAAGAACCTCGAAGCATAGCCGGAGATGAGATGAATCTGTTTTAAGGAAACTACGTTGAACGCAGATCTCAGTATCTTACTCAGGGAATTCTCTTTCCGACTTGACGATCGACTCCAAATTCTGTTACACACCGCATCAACTCCACAACTCGAACCACCCGATGTTTATCAAAACCACCTCATTGACAACCTAAGATTATCCAGTCAGATCATCTTAACAGATAAGTTAAAATTAATTTGATATAATTTTAATTTTGTAATTTTTTCTAATATCTCCAATAATAAATTGTCTTGGAATTGATAGAGTAACCTGTCAAAAGATCATAAACCATGAAATAGAAGTCAGGGTTGCAAACTCCCTTTTTGTGCATTCTTGCTTTTAATTTTCTTTCGCAGGAAAATTTTTCTTATCGCATCTATGTTTCATTTAATGTTATTTGCTCCCCTCTAGCCTTCTTTTGATCTACAATTTCTACACCTCCAGCATCGTCGAGAAGAAGAAAGATAGCTGAAAACTGAGTGGTGATCCATCAACAGACCATAGCGATAGTTGAATGGATCAAGTAACCAAACAAGTTGAGTGTGTTCGATGAGTTGAGGGAGTCGTACTTACAAACCATTCATTCTTTCATATTTTTTTTTTATCTATTTACTTTCCATCTCTTCTCTTATGCCACTCTGTTTATTTTAAGGTGTGCGCGCGCAGACACACAAATCCAAAAATTCTTCGCGGATCATTTTTTTGACATTTCTTTATCCGCCCAAAATTGAACAGAACAGACTTTCTTTTCCTTCCTCTCGTTTGTGTTACTAAGTTTTGCTATAACATCTATTGCATTATTTTCTTTTGAAAAACACAACATATCTATTACTGGAAGGATATAATTCCCAAACCACAGGTAAGATTGTTAACCAACACCAAGAGCACAACTATTTAACTTACACAAAATCATGCTTTTCTTTTCTTGGATGATTAATGTTAAATGGAACTTAAATTTCAAAAAGGAAAAAAAAGTACACGATATTCTTAGAAGGAATAGTGATATAGTTTAGTTAAGACTCTCTCATGATGGCTCGAAGTGCATCTTTAACATATGGATACTTGTACGAGAACCCTAATTTCTGAGCTTTGAGTGGGAGAACTCTTTGTCCTTCAAGAACCTGGAATTGATAGGCGCCATAATCTTGATACCATAACGAGTAGTAAGAAATGTAAACAAATTGTAGAATACTTACAACAGAGGCACCTTCACCTAGGACAGCTTTGAGGGCAAACTCCGGTACTGGTAGCCAGGATGGGCGACCAACAACTTGACCAAGTTGCTCACACATTTCTGACAATTTGACAGGATGCGGGGCTGTTCCGTTGATAACGCCTGCAATTTCCATGGTAATCAATCTTATGACAATCCTTATCCTGTTCCAACTATGTTAATCTTAAATAGAAATTATTAAATAACAATATAAACATTGTTTTATATCTAATTAGGATGCAGAAAAGCAATCCACTGAAGACCATCTTCTATTGTTGACTAATCACGAGGATAATAATGTGGATCTCCTTGAGAAATCATGAGAACCTTAAGCTCTAATGCCAAACGAAGAATTTGAAAGGCCAATTGAGGGGTGAATAGACGATTTACTGAATTCGTGTAAAAATAGTAACTCAAACCAAGCGTTAAATAGTGTTGGAGTACAAATAATTTACAATAAAAAATATTTGCAACAATAAAGTTATTAACTAAATTGCAAAGAAAAAATTTAAAATAAAATGCAAAATAAATATTGTGAGTGTGGCGACAAATCTTAATTGAAGTACAATAAGAAAAAAAATAATTGCAATGATAAAATCAGAGATTGAAAAAAAAAAAAACACAATGCTACAAGATCCTTTAATGTGGTTCAGACTTCAGAAATCCCTTCTACTCTTGTCTCTATGGCTCATATTGCTTTAGTGTGACACTTTCCTAACAGAAAATATCACTATTAGCAAGAATATTCTTTAAATATTGTGAATACAACCTAACAAGTCTCATACCGACTAATGAGATATTTACCTCTAAATAAAAAAATTGACAATAACTATTTAAAGTAATGTGGAATGAGCATACAAAGAGGGAAAAAGCAACTTAATCTCATCCAACATATAAATAATGCACAAATGAAAAAAATAAGAAACTATGCAAAGCCTGATGTACGTATATGACATACACAAAGCTCGCATAGTATTTGATCAAGGCAAGACAAAAAGAGCTCATTCTTCGTAAAGAATGTGTGTTACGAGCATAGAACCTAAAGGCACAACTTATTTAGATCTATTAATCAATTAATTGGTGAAGCCGTCAACTTAACAGCCCCTCCAAGGCAGCCCTACACACTCTAGAAGGGGATAAATCACAAGAGATATTTTGCCCTAGCACAGCAGCCCTTTGCATGAGGGAGGTCAGACATTTTTGCATCCGCTGGGAATTGACCCCAAGACCTATTGGAATAAACACTCATGCAGGTACTAACTGCACCAACCAGAGGAGGCAAATAGGGGGCAAATCGATTAACCTAGGCACATATCATATATCATAATATATTCTATCAAAATTTATAAATATTTTCGGCATCCTTACAAGTCAAAATCTTTCCAGTTGATCCATCGATCTCATGTCAATTTATACACTCAACTAACTATTCAAACACAATGTTCATTTAAACATAGGTCAACAAGCCTTTTATAATATTAGGTAGTGATGATTTCTTTCCAGAGATTAATCTAATTTGTATGTCTAACCTGATGAGAAAATTCTTCAAGTGGCATTAAAGAATTTAATTAATTACGTACAGTGTCAATATTTTTAGGAGCTTAGGAATTCACACACAAAAGAGTTATCCTCAACATGGCATGTTGATGAATGTAGATTGAAGCCCAAAATAATTGAAACTATTCAAGGTTAATTCCTTTGATTAAAAATAAATGAATTAAAATAAATTAAATATTAATTTGTTCAATTAAATTTGGAAGGATCTAATTGGAATCCATTTTAACAGTTCGTTGTTTGTTATGATCTTTGGAACTAACAGATCCAAGTTATACATACAAAAGAGTTTCTATACATCAAAGGATAGTCAGTAGTATGAAGATACCACTGAGTATCCTTAAATGAATGTAACATGAAAAAAGGTTACTTGTGATGCTGTGAGTCAAACAAATTAAGGTAAACATCTAAATTCATAATATAAACTAATTAACTTTTACTGTAAAACAAAGAAGATAAATGCTCTGCTTGTCCAAGCAAAAGCATGCTTGATTTGATGATCAAGATGATTTACCTTTATAGGATGGATTTCTCAGAGCTTCATATATGAGGTTCACCAAATCATCCAGATGAATCCAAGAAAACCTACAAATCATGAGACTTTACTTCTCCAACAGAACTTCTAAAGCCAATTATTTGCACAGAAAAACATTTTCCATCTTTGGGTTCACTAACAGTTGCAATTTAAAAAATACAAAATGGACCAAATATATTATTTCTCTTTATAACAATATTTCTATCTAAAGCAAAAGAAAATGGAATGATGTACGATACTGGAAAAGAAGATTGAAGAGACTCAAATAACTTTTGTGCAAGATTTTAAACCACAAACCCTAGGATATATAGAAAATAATCTTAATTGATTTATTTGTTTGCGTCTACATTTAGCGGGGATAAACTTTCAAATAAAGCCAATAAAATAGATGGTATCATTTGCCAAATATGATTCCTTAGATTTGCATCTCGTGCGTTAATGCCAGCACATGCTGCAGCCTTATATTATGCTTGGTAGCTCAACCTGGTAAAAGACATTGGCACTGCAGAAAGACTAACTGCATCCAAATGAACAATGCATTGTGCTTTACAACACCAGCAATGCATAAGATGTTAGGCACAGGTTGGTATTGCTGATCTTTGTCCCAGTAAAAGAAAAAAAAAAATGCAAGATTGGCATTCATGGTGTTGGCAATTCTTTTTAAACTGAAAGAAGTCCTTAATGAAATATAAGATTGTTCCATAAGAAGAGGTATAGGTGCAATACCAAGAATGGGCATAAGCAAGATGTTTACCATTGTCTTCCACTGCCTAAGGGTCCCCCAGCAAACATCATGAAGAGGGGGATCATTTTAGCTGCATGAAATTCAAATAAATTATGTTTGAATCTCATCAAATTTGTAAACAATAACCTATGGGATTCTAACATTTAAATTAGCAAAAGCCAAAACAAGTTAAAATTGCCAATATTTAGATTTGTAAATAGAGGTCAAAATATGAAAGCTGCTGGGCTGCAAAATATTTTTCACAATTGCTAGTAAATGTCCTTCCCTGTTTAAAGCAAGAAAACATAAAAAGAATCGCCCATATAACACAATTAAAGAAAGAGAACAGAATTTGCTTCATCAGGTATGAAATAACTTGTAACTACCAAGAAATGATATGATTAGTTAACATGTTTACTTTGCTTTTCTCTGTCTAGTACTCATGGAAATGAAATACCATATCCAAGGAAATGAATTAAGCCAGCCCAAAAATGAAAAGATATTTGTTTGCACTTCTACTTAGTGTATGTATATGGTTTTTTAAGCATAAGTTAAACAAGAATTGAAAGCTATGAACTAGAATTGAATGGTATGATTTTAAATCGAAGAAGATGAAATAAAATTGCTGGATTAAAATTGTAACGATAGCAGAACTGTGAGGGTATCAATTGAAGTTGCAGGAATGACTTGAAATTGTAGCACATGAACTAGAATAGAACGCTCTAAAATACTCTTTCTGAATGAGTTGAAAATGCAAGGAATAAACCAAAGTTGATAGATTTGGAAAGAAATTTCAGAGTACAAGTTAAAATTGCAAGGGTAAGTTGAAGTTGCAAGGAAAGAATTGAAATTAGACACTATGAATATGAACTAGAAATCTAGGACTTTGGATTAAAGTTCATGGATCAGTTAAAATTGCAAGGACCTGTGTTTAAGTTGCAAAATGAATTGAAACTACAAAGTGGAAACTAGAATTGCAAGATGTAAATGGAATTTTAGGGCAGAGTTGAAGTTGAGGAGCATGTTGAAATTTCAAGGCGCCAACTATTTTCTAAGGTATGAACTTAAATTATACAGTGTGAGTTGAAGTTGTCCAGACAAGTAAAAGTTTGTTAGGTATAAATTGAAATTGTATGTTGTAGATTATGGCTTGTAATTGATAGGTTTGAACTGGAATTGTAAAATGGAAACTGAATTCTGAAGTACCTATCAAAGGGTAGTGATGTGGCACAAGGTAACTATCTAAATGAGAAAAATTAGAATTCTCACAAATATAAGAAACCTCACAAGAATTTATTAAGATAAAAAAATATCATATAAATGAGGGTCAGGGAGTCTTTTTAGCAGAAAAAAAGACATTTTTTTTAAAAAAAAATAACAAATTCCCTGATTACTCACTCACATAATGGATAAAATCCATATGACGGAAGAAATTCATGCAGCCAATCCCAATAATTAGGACCAAAGCTATAATGATGACGAGAGGCCTATGCTTATTAAACTCAAAACGTTTTTCTTTATCTAATATAAACCTCTACTGTGAAAATTTACTTAAAATTCATATAAATAACTTCAACATTGGGATTTGGGTTACAATGAAAAAACTATTCTGATAGAAACAAAAGTTAGACGGTAAAACTTTGTATTGGAGAGTAAATCCTATAGAAATGTCACAATTTGTATGACAGATATAAGTAAAAGGTAGTGAAAAAAAGATAAAGGGTTCTTTTTTTATCAATAAAACAGACCCAGGGCACCACCATCTTTCCCAAGAACCACACCAATACGAATGAGTACCAATCTAACACCATTATCTACTTCAAGTGCTTTTGCTTCCCAGTCTCTACAAACCTGAAAATGAGCAAAGCATATGAAATCTCAAGATTAGCACTTCAGGTGAACTTGGATACAAACAAAAGGTTAAGAAATAATAATTTGATTATGATGTGCTGTCCAGCAACTGGATATAGGAAAACCAGATTAATGTGCATGTTGAGTTGCATTCACTTTGGTGAATACAAAACAATCAAAGGGATAATACAGCCGAAGATTATATCTTGAATTAAGTTACTGCAATTTAGAAGAGTAAAGCTTCAAGGTAAAGGGAGACATTTCTCAATAAAAAAAATTCAAAGCATGACCATAACATGAAAGAAAAGGTTGCAACATAATATTATATTTGTCACCTCTGATAGGTAATCATTGCCGGAAGGACTTTTCTCATCAAAAACTGTAGTTTCGCTTGTACCTGAAAGCGTACAAAGGAACGATAAACAAAATACAATGAATAAGAAGCACACAATAAAGTTTGATAGAAGAATTTGTACATTTATGATTTTCTTTTTAAGAACAGAATAAATACAACATTTTGAGCTTTTGTAAGCCATTGATGCAAGTCTACTAATTGGTGTCCTTTTAATGTAGGAATGTAGTATGAGAATAAGAAACCAAGTAACTACAGCTCAATGGGCATAAATTTCTGAATATTAGCTTACTACTAATATTACGGTTTAGTTTTGAACTTTTGTGCAATCCTTAATCCCATGAAGAAATTATTCATAAATCAAGGACCCCACCATGAGTTTTTTGCACTAAATTATAGGTATACTAGGAAATTCTTGTCACCCTATTACAAAACAACAATAACAAGAAAATGATACAAACATTTGGATAGCAAGATATGAATGCACAAACTACAGTCTGAAACCCTGCACCGTTACAATCTGAATGCTTATAGAAGCACTCCAAAGTGCAAGACCTGCCTTTATGAAAATGTATGAAGGGCAATTTTTAAATATTACAAGCTCAACAATAACTGTGAGATATGACATTACATGTGTGTAGAATTGAGAAAAACAAATTTGTACTGTATTAAAATGACAAATCATCTTGTGATTATAAGAAAATATTAGAAAGAGATTGAACAAAGCTGATATTATCCAATATATAAGGGCAAGATACAAGAGAGGAATTGGAGTAATATTTTGACATCTATTTGAGAGAAAAAACATTGAAAGAGAGACGAATATATTTTGAAGTAGCAATCAACAAAGGTTATAAAAGTGTTACAAAAACAAGTGAGATTAGAGTTCTCACATCCAAAAAGGGAAAATAGGGAGATGTTAAACAACAAAGCGAAAGCTTAACACAACTCTATGCAACAACAACAACAAGAAGCAAGCCTTATCCAAGTAGGTTAGATCGGCTAGCTTAACACAACTCTAAAAGGAGATATTTTGGAAGAGATGGGCAATATCTAATCTCATCTAAATCATACACACGAGTCTAATGAAAATTGAAAATTGATAGCTAGATAAGAAGTCTGACAATATTTCAACGAGAGGTAAACACTGTTGTGCCCAAAGGATGCCCACATATCTCCATAATGGCATGATATTGTCCACTTTGGGCCTAGGCCCTCATGGCTTTGCTCTTGAGCTCTTCCCAAAAAGTCTCATGCCAATGGAGATGTCCTATATCCTTTTAAACCAATGATCTTTACCAAACCCATGAGTTTTACCAAATCTTCCCAATAAGGGACTTTAAATGAACCTCAACAATCCTCCTCTTAAACGAAGGACCACCATTACAGTCATGGTCTGGCCCCCCGTGAGCATTTAGTCACCCTGACCTGTTCTGAGCCTCCCTGTGAGCATCCGGTCACCCTGACCTACTCCAAGCCTCCCCGCAAGCATCTGATCACCTTGATCGGATGCTTGCGAGGAGACCCGGAGTAAGTCAGGATGACTGAATGTTCGAGGGGAGGCCTAGAGTAGGTCAGGGTGACCAGATGTTCGCAGGGAACCATATCAATTGGTTGAATTGATAGTGAGATATTGTAGATATACATAGAACACTATTCTTAACTATTCCTAGTCAAGCATTAATATATAAGGACAATATTAATACGTTGAGACTAGTATGTAGGTCAACGGATGACTTTATCTCACAAGTCATGAATATGAGATATCAAGTTGACACATGGGTATATATTAGAGAATATGTACTGAATGACCTGCCATGAGAATGTTTCATGAATCGTTATATGAGTGTCATAAACGTTCTTATGTACTATTAGTATAAATAATCCTTAGACATGAAGTCACTACGGTTCCCTACATAAGGAGTTGTATACTTTGGTATTGGCAAACGTCACCTGTAACAAGGTGGGCAATAAAGTCGATCATTGAGTATGCAATGAATTATGCGGAGGGATGTGAGTGATGTAGATGGGAATTATCCCTTCCATATGACGAAAGCGATATAACCCCTTGATTAGTGGGACACAAGAAAGCATGGTCATGCTCAAATGAGTCAATATGAGATATTGAGCTTATTTGATTGAGTGTGTCTATTTAGAGATCAAGAAACACAAAGGTTGATAAGAGGATGACACGGTCTATGCCTCATTGATCAATCTAGATATCAAGGATAGAGGGACCAAGTCATATAAGATAATAGCCACGGACAGGTTAGGTCGGATCTCGACTTTCTCGTCACTTGGGTAGCAATGATGCCTTGCTAGATGTCACTCATTGCTTATGTATCTATCTAAATGTTGATTTGGATACATTGCCAACGTTACGAGAACCTATTGGGTCACACACACAGAACAAGTAAATTTGTAGATTGGTTCATATGATGAATCATTGGATTAAGTCTAATCCGAATTGGACTTATTGAGTTAGACTCAATTGGATCTAATTATTGAATTGAATCCAATTCAAACTAGACTCAAGGAGTCAATTCGAATTAATGAAATAGTGATTCATTGAATTCGAAATTATATGAGATTAATTGAGTTAGACTCAAGTGAATCCAACCATATGGATTCAATAAAATCCGAATTAGACTTGAGTTAGAATCCAGTGAATTCATTCACTAAAGAGGATTAATGGAGATTAATTCATTCACTTGAATTAGAAGAATTTTGAAATTAATTATTCATTCAATTTCAAAATTGAATTCAAAATGAAGAGTTCAAAGCTAGTCCTTAATGGAGTGTTAATGCTCATTAAAGCTCATTAATTGAATTAATGCTCATTATTCATTGGATGAAGTACAAAAAAACATTTTTCTCCCATTTTGATTGTGAATTTTTCTTCTTCTTCCTCTCTTTCTCTTGCATTGGCCGAAACTCACCTTCTTGGTTGCTAGCACAACCTTAGGTAGTTTTCTTTCTCCACTTTGTGAGTTTGTGAGACAAACGGAGACACTTGTTCATGTGGATACCGAAAGAGGCACGGACGCTTGATCGTGCTGAGATCCGAGCTGTCGGGAGATCGTGTGCACGCATCAAAGGTATAACCTTCTTATGATGCAAAACTTAGTATATGTTGTTATTTTCTTTCCCTTCGTATGGATCTTCTGGAAGAATTAGATGTTTTCCGCTACGTTTTAGCGTGTTTAGCGCCCTAATTCCTTACAAACACAAGAGAGGAAGATGCACTGTTTCTTCAAAACATTGGCTTCAAAATCTACTTTTCTTTCAAAACTAACTTTTTGTCTTGTTCTTTTCTCTACTTTGAAATATATACCCTCCTATTTAATCTGTTTGATAATATGCCACCAATAAATACCCCAAGTAGGCGATGTGGGGTTGCAACAAACGCAAATTAATCGAGGAAAAAGGAGATCAAAAAAGACTTGATTGCAACACTAAAATAGGATAAAATTTCATTTAAATATAATAAGGGATCAAGCCTAATGATATAGAAGGACCGCACTCAGATTAATCACATAAATTTTAAGACCAATAATAATTAATCTCTAAAAATTTATAAACATATCATAGTAAACTACTTAGAGAATTTGCTTGGTTGGCACAACCAAAACTGAAATAGGTTCATCTGACTTTGCTGTCACTTCCCTTTTCTATTGTTGTGCGCTCGCTCTTACACTACCCTCTCTTTTAAATTTTCCATCTCTCCCCCTTTAATGATAGATAAAACTAAAGAGATATTGTAGAAAGAGAATCTTTCTATCTTTACGGATATTATCTAGTGGTGTTAATTTCAGTTATTGACTATGAAATCCTAATCTCAAACCTCTACAATAAACCATAGGATTTTTTATAATTTGAAAGAGTTGTGAATAAAAAAAGACTATCTAATGATGTACTAGGTAACCATATTTGAGTATGAAGTTATAAAAAGTCATCAAGATTGCCACTTTCTTTGCCTCTGGAATCATCTTATATTTTGGCACAAATCAAATATTACATATAAAAATAATTTACCTTATAGCTACAGAATGCTTAGAAAATATTCCGTTGGATGCAATTCTACAAATATTGGTAATTGGCGGTTATTGCAAAAAGAGGAAATATTGAAAACACAAATTTACTAACTGCATACCATAATAACCAATTGCTGTTGCACTGACCAAAACTGAAGGCCTCAGGTCCGTGCTTCCATTATTTATTAAATCTACAACCTTTAGCATACAAATTCAATAATAGGATCATCAGTCAATTAAAAGGGAGGGAGATGTAGTTGAGCATCCATCACTTAAATAACCATTGAAGGTATGTGGTTGCAGAATTTCCATCAGCAATTAAAGGATCAAAAACCTTTGAGGTCGTATTTATGCGGCTATGTTTGATCTCCTTCTTTATCTGTATGCATAAAAAGAACGTCATAGAATTAACATTTGAAATGAAGCATTTGAACTGCAGAACAAAATTAAACTGCTAATGTTAAGCGATGTTTAACTAGAATCTAAAGTGTCACTGGAAAAGGTTTTCTTGTCCCTTCTCCCTAGGTAGGGAAGGTCGCCCCACCTACCTATGTCAAATGTGTTCTATATCTTCAATATTTCAAACTTTTCCACAATCCTTCACCGTAAGATGACTCAAGGATTTCATAAAACCTCAAGTTATTATAGATACATTCAATTCTAAGACAACTCAATAAGTCTCCTGGAACCTTCAAATCATGAAATGATCTCCTTAGGTTCCACATGTTATCGAACAAAGTGGCTATTGACCTATATGTTTTTTTTCCTCTCATGAATATTGTAGTACAGGCAATGTGTATGTCAGATTTTTACAATGCCTATTAGTCACTAAGTCATTGAGCTAGACAAGTTCACGTGGAAAAAATTGTCCAACATATTTTTCCTTGCTCTTGATCTGGCCACTATATTCTAATTTTTTTCTTTTTCAATAAATCAAAATTTCTCTTTGGACATAATAGTCTAATATGAACTAGTAGAATCATTAGTTCAGAAGAGACATGACCAGGAGTCTGAATATCATAGAAGTCTAACCTAGGAAATAAGGACTGAGAATGTTTTCCTAATTGATAGAATGCCCACTCAAAACTATCGCAGGTTTGATCCTTAAAAGAAAACTTGGTATATTTTATGCAAATGGGATGGAAATATATGTATTTATATACTCCAAAATAAATAACTAATCTCAAAATTAGGAAACTAGACTAGGTAAATATAATACTAATAAATATCAGAGTGTTATTTGCATTGATTCTTTCAAACATTCTAACTAATGGTGGAGCATAAATGTTTATCATGTCCGTCGAACTTGTCACATAGAAATACAAATCAAGCTATTGAGAAAAGCTGGGTAAAGATATATGCAATTTGATCTTCGAAAGAAGAGTGTAGGGTGTTAATCTTCTTAGAAGTAATCACATTGCACTCGTCACATAGAAATACAAATCAAGCTATTGAGAAAAGCTGGGTAAAGATATATGCAATTTGATCTTCGAAAGAAGAGTGTAGGGTGTTAATCTTCTTAGAAGTAATCACATTGCACTCGAAGTGACAGTCTACCTTGCATTAATAGAATAATAGTTTATTTGTAAAGTAGATAATTATTTGATTGTCATAATGCTAACAACTGGTTCTTTATGTTAATCTAGGTCTTAAATAAATATTTAATCAACAATCATCTTACAAGTTGTATGTGTTACTGACCATATTATGTTTCAAAAGTAGATTGTGCTACCACATTTTCTTTGTCTTTCTACTTTATAAGGTTTCCTCCAATAGTCCCAGTAATAATTCAAACACATATTCCGATATATGTTCCTTCTCCAAGGAAGGTTTCTTCAATTGAAGTACAACCTCAATTACCTAAACAACAGAAACGTGTTTTAAATCTCTACTTCAATCTCGTAGTACTATTTATTAAGCCCAAGAAAAAGTAAAATTCTACAACATCAGGAATATTTAACTCTAAATCAAGGTATAAGAAAATAAAGAAGATTGGAATGAAGGAATGGAAAAATGCCAAATATGCATGTAATTTATCTCGGAGCAAATAATCTCAATTAGTATTATTAATAGTGAAAAAAAAAGAAAGAGAAAATTAATCAATCCAAACTGAACAATTAGAAAAAAGAATAAAGAATTTTATTCATATAAAAAAGAAAATAACCAATCAATTCATCATAAAAAAGAAATTTTCTATAAAATGTATATATAGCCAAATCAAAAAGAACTGTTTTTAAACAAAAAATTCTTAATATATGTTATCTAGTAAATATTAAATTAGAAGGTTCTAAAATAAAATATTAAAAAGAATAAATAATAAATAAAGTAATATGCATAAAATATATAAAAGAAGAGATTCATACACTTCCCATAGATTTGATTCCTCCTTACACTTACAACTCCAACCATATTCAATAATTTCATCAATTATATTCTTATAAAAAGAATGAATTAGTTAGGTTAATCCTCTCATAGTGATGGTAAAAACCTTAGTATAAAGATTACGGCAATTTACCAAAGGGCGCATTCAAGTTTGTGAATTGAACAAAAGACGGATTATACTTTGATATTTACCAAAGGACACACTCAATTTATTACTTTTCCCATTTTAATCCTCAATCCTTGCTCTCTTCTCTTTCCTCTCTCCAATGAATATTGTTGTGAGAAACAAGGGTAGATAAGTCTTTTTATCTTTTGTAAATAAGTTGATGCTTAGGGTTGTGTGGTTATATAAACGAATGTATTTCTCCTGAAATAGGTATGATTTAAAAATCTCTTTATTACAACATGGTATCAGAGCATGGTTCTGATCCCTAACCCTAACCCTAGCCACCGACGCATCTTCTTCCTCTCTGCCCTAGCGCCGACCAAGCTTTCCTCTTCCCTTCTTCATCGCTGCCCGCGTTTGGCCTCTGGTTTCCTGCTGCCAACCACAAGAGGCGCCTCTTGCTTCGCCGATCGCCTGCCAGTGGTCCTACCTTTGCTTCGCTGATCGCCTGCCGGTGGAACTGGAGAAGGCGAGAAGGGGAACGACGCCCTCTCTGCTCGCGCACGCCGCGGACGCCCTCTCTGCTCGGGCACGCCCTCTCTGCTCGCGCACGCCGCGGACGCCTCCCGTCCACCAAACGCCGCGGACGCCCCTGCCACCGGCCAGAGCCACCAGCAGTAGCCTCCAGCAGTGTCGGACAGAAAGCACAAGAAGCTGCCTCCTGTTTCCAGAGTTCTCTGCCTCCTTCCTTCTCTTGATTTTTTTTTTTTCTCTTCTCTTCAGCCTAGTCTGCTGCCGCCGCCCTTCCAGAAAAACATTTTTTTTTTTTTGTGATCTTAATGGCGGACAACGCTAGCGAAACCTCTGGGATTTCTTTGAACCCTATGTCTTCTTCAGGACAGGTACAACCGGTTTTCACAATGACAGGCACTGGAGGGTCCGGTCTTCAAATAGTATCAGAAAAATTGTCTGAGACAAATTATGCATCTTGGGCAATTGCTGTTGAACTTTATGTCGAACGCCATGATAAACTTGATATTCTTCATGGCACTAAAGTAAAACCAGATGAGAAGGATCCTAGCTTTCGCACTTGGCGACGTGACAATATTCAATTAATGACTTGGATGCTTAACTCTGTTAATTCTTGCATCAAACAAGTCATTCTTCATAACAAAACAGCATACGACATGTGGAAGACACTAGAGCAGATGTATGGACGTCGACATGATATGCTGCGTACTTATCAGATCAGCAGTCAAATTTTCAAACTTGAACAAGGTTCTATGTCCATCACCAATTATTTTGCTACTCTGAAGGGGCTGTGGGATGAGTTTGACTACTACCGGTTGGAAAATTGGAGTTCCACGGATGATCATCAGAGATATTTAAAGCTTCTGGAAAAAGACAGAATTATTAAATTTGATCCTACTCCCTCTCTAGAACAGGTTTACTACAAAATTCTAAGTGAAGAAGGTAGAAAAAGGACCATGAACAACAAGGGGATTTCCGCTGTAAGCCCTCCGATTGGGGAGACCTCTGTCTTTATTGGTTCTGCAAACAAGTTCCGACCTGGGGGAACTAAAAGACAAGGGGACAGATTTTGTCGGCACTGCAAGAGGACTAATCATAATTCAGATTTCCGTTGGGAAAAATATCCAGAAAAAAAACCTGAAAAATTTAAGCACAATGCTAAGAAGGCTCCTAATAATAGTAATATTGCTGTCCAAAAGATAGAAAATAAAGAGACTATTGGTTCCTCTGTGCCTTCTACCACTGGACTGTCTTCTACTGATATTGTTAATCTCCAGCATCTTCTCTCTCGGCTTCAGGCTTCATCTTCGGCCTCTACTTCAGCAGACTCTACTCCCTTTCAAGCGCACACAGGTATTCGTGGTCTGGGATTAAGTGCTACTGGTCCCAGCTTTTACAGCCCCTGGGTCATTGATTCAGGAGCTACGGATCACATGACAAATGCTGCTACTCCTTTATTTCTTACTCTTTATCCTCTGGGCAGGAGAAAGTGATCATTGCAGATGGAACCAAAGTCACTGTTGCTGGCAAAGGTTCCATAAAACTTACAGATCATTTTTTCCTATCCTCTGCACTTCACGTTCCTTCCGTCTCTATTAATTTACTTTCTGTTAGTAGCATTACTAAACAACTACACTGCTCCGTAACCTTTTTCCCTGATCATTGTGTCTTCCAGGATCTCGAGACCAAGCAGACGATTGGGATTGGCCGTGAAGTAGGGGGTCTTTATTATTAACAGCTTGAAACAACATCTACTCTGAAATCTGCAGCCAAGTGTTTAGAAACTAAGCATCAAGAAATTCTTTTGTGGCATTCTCGGTTGGGACATTTGTCTTTTCAGTCTTTGAAAATTTTATTTCCTAGTCTTTTCTTTTCTGTTTCTCTTCAGTCATTTCAATGTGAAATCTGTCAGTTATCCAAACATTGTAGAACACATTTTTCTGAGTCTTTAAAGAAGAGTTTAACTCCATTTGATCTTGTTCATTCGGATGTGTGGGGGCCCTCTCCTATGACTTCTTTGGATGGCTATCGATATTTTCTCTCCTTTATTGATGACTACACCCACTGTACATGGCTTTATTTGATGAAAACCAGGGACGAAGTTCCTCGTCTTATTCAAAATTTTTGTAGAATGGTTGAAACCCAATTTAACTCAAAGGTGAAGATTCTTCGTTCTAGCAATGCCCGTGAGTACTTTGCCCAGTCTCTAAATACTTTTCTTGAGGATTCGGGAATTCTTCATGAGTCATCCTGTCCCTACACACTGCAACAAAATGGAGTGGCCGAGAGAAAGAATCGTCATATTCTTGAAACAGCCCGTGCACTTTTATTTCAACGTCACTTACCCAAATATTTCTGGGCTGATGCTGTTCTTGCAGCCGCTTATCTCATCAATCGATTGCCATCTAAACGTCTCGGGAACCGGTGTCCTCTCACTATTCTTCATCCTGGTGTAGAGTTGTTCTCCCTTACACCTCGGGTTTTTGTTCTCTTTGTTTTATTCATGTTCTTGGTCCCAAGTCCTCTAAACTTGATCCTCGTTCTATATGAGGAGTTTTTATAGGGTATTCTACTTGCCAGAAAGGTTACAAGTGCTTTGATCCTATTACTAGGACGAGATATATCTTGAAGGATGTTACTTTTTTTGAGTCTGAGTCCTATTATTCTCCTCAGTCTCATCCTCGGGGGGAAAATATTACCTCTTCCTTTGTACCTCAAGTGGTTCCTCAAGTGATTTCTTCTCCTATTCCACTGGATGTCATAGAAAATAGAAAAGATGCCCCATCACTGGGAAAAGATGCTCCGTCACTGGGAGCACAGTCTTCACCAGATATTATTACTTACAAACAACAAAGACACAAGCAAGAACCTACTATTGATCGGCTAGTTGAATCGGATGCTCTGGCTCCTGATCCTGTGAAGCAGTTATCCTTATCAGTTGAGTCAACCGCACCTCTAAATATGAATGAGTTGAACCTTCCGGTTGCTGTTAGAAAAGGTGTCAGGTCATGTACTCAACATCCTATCTCCAACTACGTTTCATATTCTCGTTTGTCTCCTTCATATCATGCATTTGTTTCACAGTTATCAAATCATGCTATACCTTCTTCCTATTATGAGGTTGTAAGGGATTCAAGGTGGCAGGAAGCAATGAACGAAGAAATGGAGGCTCTTAACAGAAATGGTACTTGGGAATTAGTTGATCCCCCAAAGGGGAAGAACTTGGTTGGTTCTAAATGGGTCTATGCTATCAAGTATAACTCAGAGGGTGAAGTGATTAGATATAAAGCCAGACTTGTTGCCAAGGGATTCACCCAAACATATGGGGTAGATTACTTGGAAACTTTCGCACCAGTTGCAAAGCTGAACTCTGTCAGGGTAATTCTTTCTCTTGCTGCTCAATATGATTGGCCTCTATTTCAGTTAGATGTTAAAAATGTCTTCTTGAATGGTGACCTTTGTGAAGAAGTATACATGTTGCCACCTCCTGGAATTGAAACAAAAGGAAAGGTTTGCAAGCTAAGAAAAGTTTTGTATGGGCTTAAACAATCTCCCAGAGCATGGTTTGATAGGTTTTGCAAAGTCATGATATTGTTTGGCTTTAAACAAGGGAATGCTGATCATACACTCTTTATAAAAAGGAAAGGGGACAGCACTACCATTCTTTTGGTTTATGTTGATGATATGATAGTTACAGGTGATGATGAGGTAGAAATCCAGACTCTTAAGTCCAAGTTAACATCAGAATTTGAAATTAAAGATCTTGGATCATTGAAGTACTTCCTGGGCATTGAAGTCGCTCGATCAAAAAAAGGGATCTATGTGTCAGAGAAAATATGTGTTGGATTTACTCAAGGAGACAGGGAAGCTGGGTTCTCGGCCAGCGTCTACTCCTATAGAAGTAAATCATGATCTTACTAGTTCTAGTGGGGAAGATCTTACAAGTCTGGAAAAGGGAACGTATCAAAGGCTGGTTGGAAAATTACTCTATTTATCTATGACTAGGCCTGACATCACCTATGCTGTTAGTGTAGTAAGTCAGTACATGCATGCTCCTAAGACTATCCACATGAAGGCCGTTGACAGGATTTTAAGGTACTTGAAATCATGTCCTGTAAAAGGCTTGCTGTTTAAAGGAGGTGGTGATCTGAAGGTGGAATGCTATTCTGATGCAGACTGGGCTGGTTCTCGAGATGATAGAAGGTCTACTTCTGGCTATTGCACTTTTTTTGGAGGAAACTTGGTAACTTGGAGGAGTTAGAAACAAAATGTTTGTGCGCGGTCCAGTGCTGAAGCAGAATATTGAGCCATGGCACATGGTCTTGCAGAGATGTTGTGGTTGAGTTTTCTGTTGACAGACATAGGATTAAAGGTTGAATTACCTCTCAAGCTGTATTGCGACAACAAGGCAGCAATCAATATTGCAAATAATCCAGTACAGCATGACCGGACTAAACACATTGAGATTGATCGTCACTTTATTCGGGAGAGACTTGATTCTGGAGAGCTATGTCTGCCTTATGTTAAGTCTGAGGACCAACTTGCTGATATGTTTACAAAAGCTATACCCCAAGCTGTGTTCGACTCTTCTCTTAGCAAGTTAAACATGTTTGATATATATGTTCAACTTTAGGGGGAGTGTTGTGAGAAACAAGGGTAGATAAGTCTTTTTATCTTTTGTAAATAAGTTGATGCTTAGGGTTGTGTGGTTATATAAACGAATGTATTTCTCCTAAAATAGGTATGATTTAAAAATCTCTTTATTACAACAAATATAATTTCTCTTCTCTTTCCTCTCTCATATGCATGCAACCTCTATTCTCTTTTCTCTCTCTTTTGGATGCATACATGCATGCACGTTGGGCCTGATATTTTTCCATATCAAGCCCAAAATGTGCTTAATATTTTAAGTATTGGGCCCACGGGGTTAGGGTTTAGCTAATTTTTTCAATAACATTTTAACACCTCCGGATAAATCGAAATATGCAATGGGCAACATCGTTGACTCCTTGCAGCCTCATAAATTCACGAGACCTGAAATGGGTCCAATCGGACTTGTGTCCATCAGTGGATTTTGACCAAAACTCACTGATTGACTTAGAGACCTCATATTACAACCATTTCAGATCCTATAGATTTTTGAGATTGCAAGGAGTTCAACGGTGTCGTCCATTACATATTTTGACTTCTCTGGAAGTGTTAAAATTTTATCGAAAAAATTAGCTAAAGTATAAATCCATTCATATCAATCCCACGTTGGACCTGATATTTTTTCATATCAGACCCAACGTGAACCTGATATGTATGGAAAAATATCAGGCCCAACGCAGGCTTCATAATTTTCCATATCAAGCCCAACATAGGCCTGATATGAATCCCAACATGGGCCTGATATGATTCATATCAGGCCCACGGGGGTTAGGTTTAGCTGATTTTTTCAAAAACATTTTAACACCTCCGGAGAAAATAAAATATACAATGGACGGCACCGTTGGACTCCTTGCAGTCTCATAAATCCATAGAACTTGAAATGAGTCCAATCGGATCTGTTTAAGTCTATTAATGGATTTTGGTCAAAACTCACTAATCGACCTAAGCCTCATATTGCAACCATTTTAAGTCTTATGTATTTCCTGTAAGGAGTCCAACGGTGTCATCTATTGTATATTTTAACTTTTTTGGAGGTGTTAAAATTTTATCAGAAAAATCAGCTAAATCATAAACACATTCATATCAGGCCCATGGCGATCAGGGTTTAGCTGATTCTTCTGATAAAATTTTAACACCTCTAAAGAAGCCAAAATAGCAACGGACGACACTGTTGGACTCCTTGCAGCCTCAGAAATCCACAAGACCTTAAATGAGTCCAATTAGATTTGTCTAGGTCCATCAGTAGGTTTAATTTAATCAAAAATCATTGATCGACCTAAAGATCAATTGGACCCATTTCAAGTCCTGTGAATTTCTGAGGCTATAAGGAGTCCAAATGTGTCGTCCATTGCACATTTCGGCTTCTCCGTAGGCTTGATATTTATGTTTTATAGTTTAGCTATTTTTTGATAAAATTTTAACACCTCCAGAAAAGACAAAATATGCAATGGACGATATCGTTGAATTCCTTGCAGCCTCAGAAATCCACAGAACCTGAAATGGTTGCAATCTGATATCTCTAGGTTGATCAATAGATTTTGACCAAAACTCACTAATGGACCTAGGCAAGCTCTTTCTCGTGTGTGGGTGCGCTGGGGTATGCAAATCCAGGGCCCGGATTGCACTGAACCAAGTTGACTCATGTGCGAGCATGACCTGCTTACGCCGAAAGTCGTACCGGTCGGGGTAAAATTTGTCCAAGTGAAACAACCAACATTTTGTCACATGCATTCTTTTTATTTACCGCTCAGGAAGGTAACAGAAGCATTAACCATTGTTAATGGTGATTTTGTAACCTCCCGGATAGTAATGGTCGACCATTGATGGCCAACGATTATCATTAATTATTGGGTATTGAATGATCATTACTCGGCATTCAATGCAGATGAGGAATGGTGCTCCTACATAAAGAGATACCATGGTCTTGAGCAGAGAACACACAAAAAGAAAAGTTGAAGCTCTCCACCTACGCCCCCCTCTCTCTTTTCCGTCGTGCATCTCCTGCTCAGCGGTGTATCTGTGATAACAGTCAGGTACCTCTCAGTTCATTGTGACCACTAGTGCTTGGTGTGCATCACGGTTAATAATTGTATCTTGGGAAACAGACGACACAAGAAAACCTCGAAGCACAACTAGAAGTGGGACGAATCTATTTCAAGGAAACTGCGTTCATTGCAAATCTCGGTCCACTTTGCCACTCAGTCCGCTCTGCCTTTAGGCCGCTCTGCCTTTAGGCTACTCTGCCTCTAGGCTGCTCTGCCCTAGGCTGCTCAGTCACTCTGCCTTTAGGCTGCTCTCCCCTAGGTTGCTCGGTCGCTCTACCTCTGCACTCGGCCACTCTGCACTCGGTCACTCTGCACTCAGCCGCTCTGCACTCGGTGACTCTGTACTAATCCGCCCTGCACTTAGCCACTCTACACTCAGCTGCTCTGCACTCGACGACTCTGTACTCAAGCGCTCGACCTTTCTGATCTGCTACGCCCGCCTGATCAACACAGTGCAGACTGCCTTCATCACTTGGCAGAAACCAAACCCCGTTGGTAGCTTGAAATTATCTACTCAGTTCATCTCGACAAATAAGTTGAATTTAAATTTAATGTAATTTCAATTCGGCTAATTCCCCAAAATCTTCTACAGATTGTCCAACGAGAAATTTATGAAACATGTTGAAGAGCACATAAGTTTTGAGTTGTCTAATGAACTTGCAAATATCTACAATGAAAGAGGAACTAAGCATGGAGAACTAGCAAAAGTAGAGCATAACTATTCATGCAATAAATAAACCATTTGATGTCTTTTGAAGTTTAATCTTGCACAATCCAGAACATGCTTTTTCTTAGACGTTTGCAGTTTCACTCAGCTTATTAGATCTTAATTAAGTAAGTATTCAAACCTCTTCATTATTTTAATATAATATATGGAAATTCTAGATGTAATGGAAAATGTTCAAATGGTAGGCATGATTGAATTATTCCAAGTTCACTACCGTCTCTAGAACCTAAAAGCTTGGCATGAGCAGAATTTATCATTCCGCCCATCGACCGGCACGAGCACTAGGCGGAGTTGCAAGGCGTCTCGGGCGATGGGCACGAGCACTAGGCGGAGTTGCAAGGCGTCTCGGGCGATGGGCACGAGCACTAGGCGGAGTTGCAAGGCGTCTCGGGGAGGCTTCGCTACCTCATGCAAGGCCACTATGAGTCCAACAATCATGCAAGGCCTGCGGCGGTGAGAAGCCCTATGACAGCAAGAGGCCCCGCACCCACACGAGACCCCAAGCCTGTGCAAGGCCGCCAAGAGGTCTCGTTGCCTCACAGAAGCTCACACGAACCTCACCTAGCCATGAGGTCTCCATGAGACAATGAGGCCTCGTGTGAAGCTGCACGAGGCCTCCACAAGGCAGCGAGGCTTTGCGTGAAGTCGTCGCAACCTCGCGAAGGCCCCACAAGGTCTCACTGACTGTCGCAAGGTCTTGCAGTGATAAGGCATAGGTCACTTTCTTTTTTTTCCCATTTTGATTTTTTCCTTTATTTTTTAAAATTGTTAATTCCTTTTCCTTTTTTATTTTTTTAAGCCAATAATTCCTTTCCCTCTCAATTAATTTCTTTTCCTTT
Organism: Zingiber officinale; assembly: GCF_018446385.1. Taxonomy (NCBI): domain Eukaryota; kingdom Viridiplantae; phylum Streptophyta; class Magnoliopsida; order Zingiberales; family Zingiberaceae; genus Zingiber; species Zingiber officinale. Next base: position 68,196,023 of record NC_055998.1, read on the forward strand.
TCCTCCTTAAACATATGAAAAAAAATATCCTTTTAAAAGGTGGAGTTCCTTTTCCTACATTAATTTCTTTCCCTCTTCAACTATTTACATGGATAAACACATACTAAAAAGAAAAAAAAAAACTCTTTAAGGATAAAGGAAAAATACCTCTTTACCGATTGCTAGGAAAGATAGCAAAGAAAATGAAATATAATATAATTCTTAAATGTTATTACTATTGAACTAAATTATTTTACATATAAATTTAGTTTAATTTTAAACTAATCAAAATATATTAAATTAAATTAAACTTAAACCTACTTGATCTTGATCACCACATCTATATATATATAATTTTAAAATAAGATTAATTTAGTATTTAAAAGATTTTGTATATTCTAATTTTGTGAGGTCAATATAAATCGAGAATTAAAGTCGTAGACTATATATATATATATATATATATAAGTCATCATCCATTTATCAATAGATAATTTAGCTAATATTTTTACATATTCTCAAAATATAAAATTAACATTAATTCATGAATAATTTGAAGTTTTCAAATAAATATAACATACTCAATTCTTAAAATCATCACAATATATCTAAAGATGTCGAAATCGAAGATCAATCTTCATGACCATTATAAATGCAAGGTGTCAAACTTAATACCTCTACAATAAAACTTGAAATTGAAGATCAATCTTTATTAACATTAAAAATGCAGTTCTTAGACTTGATACCTTTAAAATAAAATTTGAAATTGAAGATCGATGTTCGTTATCATTGTAAATGCAAGTTCTTAGACTTATATCTCTAAAATAAAATTGTAATTGAGACTATTTAATTATGTGCAAGAGTAATAAAAATATAGATTTTAAATTTATACATTCAACAATTGTTGCAAAAGATTCAATAAACATCAAACATCTCATGAGATAATATCAAAACTTAAGCTCAACATTCAACATCTCAAATATAATCCGATAGTAAACATCTATAACAATTTAATATTATTAAAATATTTTTAATTAATATGTTGTATATTTAAAAAAGTATCAAAATCGTATCAATAAGGCACCATATGGAACCAAAACCATATCATTCCGATCATAAATCGAAACTTTAGCACGGCTTGAAATTTTAAACCTTAAGTCAGCTTGCCACTTTAACTCGAGGAGGAGCCTAAGAAGAGAACCAGGATGGATTCCTTTACTATTGTGGATGTCTCCTCAGCCTACATTCAGGGGCATCTTGTGCTCACCGTGTTCAAAGTGGTGGCCTCACCCTACCACCAGAAGATCAAATTTCAAGAAGAGTTAAGAGTCGGCGAGTCTGAGGAGATCAACAAACCACCAAGAAGTGCTACATTGAGATAATGTGGGCACCCTAAAGAGGCCCATACACTGGTGAGCCTGAAAGGTCTAAGAGGAGCGCAGAGATCAAGAGGTACACATCCTATAAGAATTGGCCCCAACAAAGAACCAGAAGCATGATCTAGTTAGTTCATTCTAGGATGTCTAAAAAAGATCACCAAAATCATTGTGGACCTGAGCCTTGACCAGAAGAAGAATTAACAACTTGCCTCACTAGAAATGAGAATGTGTTTTCTTGGTCACCTTGCAACTTGGCAGGATTTTCCCTCGAGTCATGCAACACTACCTCAATATTATGCAACCCCAAGAAGTATAAGGTAATTTGTATTGGAGTAGAAAAGTTAGGAGTTGGGCACATTAAGGAAGTCTAGTTCACGACCAGCTTTCCAATGCCATGCTAGTGCCTAAGGCCTCAAGTAAGTGAAGCATATGTGTGGACTTTCACAACCTCAACAAGGCCTTCATTAAGAACTGCTAGCCGCTCGGAGATTCAACGACAGCCACAAGCTCATTTGTATGATGGATGTATATTAGGGATATCACCACAAATTCCCTTGGTAAAAGCTGATTAGAACAAGTTTCATCACCTTGGATGAGACCTTCTGTCAAGTCGTCATGTCCTACGGACTGAAGAATTCAAGGAATACAATAGCAACTTACCAAAGGTTTATGGACACGATCTTTGGCCACCAGATCGATAGAACATTGGAGTGTACGTGGATGACAGTTCAAGCTGCCAACCTCAACTTGTAAAATACCGAAAATAGGCGAATATTAATAAGGGAATTTTTCGGAATTTTTGGAAATTTTCCGGGAATTTTTCAGAGCTCGTACGGACGAGTTAAAGTCGGATAACAGTATCATTTGGACGAGGAGGTTACTTGGGAGCTCGAGGATACTATCCGAGCTTGATACCCCATTTTTCATTAGAGATATGTAATTTTATTTACCGTTCAGCATTTATACTCGTTGCCTGTTGTTAATATTTGCTGATGGTAGATAACGAAATTTGGGGACCAAATTTTTATTAGTGGGGGAGAATGTAAAATACCGAAAATAGGCGAATATTAATAAGGGAATTTTTCGGAATTTTTGAAAATTTTCCGGGAATTTTTCAGAGCTCGTACGGACGAGTTAACGGGGATAAAAACGGGATCCGGGAAAGCCTGTTTAGGCTACCCCTTTTAAGTGAGGAAATGTTGATATTTCCTTTTCTTTTTATATTTTGTTTTTCTTTTACCTATTTTTATCACCGTTTCTTTTTTTTTTCCCCCGTGCCCGACGCCAGCGCCCCTCCTCTGCCCTAGTCGTATTGCTCCGCCGTTTTCGCCGAGCGACAGCGCCACCGCAGCGACGCCGTTCCAGCGTCCTAGCCGCCGGCGACGCACGGAGCAACGCCGCACCCCCGGTGCCCTAGCGCCGATCACTACGCAGCGCCTTTCTTCCTCTGTGCTTGTGTCGTAACGCGTCGACGCCCTCGTGGATCTCCTCTTCGCGACGCTACACCATCGTTGCCATTGCCGATCACCAGAGGCACACCATCGGCTCAGTGTGTCCTTCATCTACCTTAGGGTTTGGCCTAGATGTCGACACTGTGGAAGTAGGTTTGGCTCTGATCTGGGTATCATGGATCGGCGATTAGTGTTGATTGTTGCTTATTGTGTTACTCATCTTCCTCTGATTGTAGAAACGTGCCCTATCATTGTCGCCGCTACACTAAGGCAGTCGTGGTGAGAGCCATCGTATCTCAAGCTTCACTGATCACCCAGATGGGTTACATTTCGTTTCTTCGAATCACACTATCTGAAGTGGGGGTAAAAGGATCCGGAGTTACTACTCATCCATCTCTTCCTTCTGCTTCCAGATTCTTTCATCACGCAGGGATAGATCATTTTGGGGGTAAGATATGATCAGTGTATCATTATTTAAGTGTTTGTTCCATTTCTATACTAGATTGGTTATTTGATTATAGTTTTGGTTGGGCAGTAATTTCTCTTAGTGTTGACCACTGTTATCGACAGGAGGATGTTTCGGTCGCGAGGCAACTGTAGAGTCCTCAGATTTGGGAGGGACAGTGATTTCATCTACGCTGGCAGAGAGTTATACCAGCTATACGTCATTGGTGGAGCCATCAATTCTGGTGAGTGGTTAGCATTGATAAATGTGTAGTCTAATCTAATGGATTATAGACTTAGTTTATGTGTTCTTGGATTAAATTGATGTGAAGGATTTGAGTTGGATGCGATCTCTTGGACTTATTGAGGACGGTTGATACGACATGCGTATGAAGGCGGGTACCTCTTGACTTATCTTTTATGATATTGTCTTTGGATATGCATAGTATTTTATAACTACAAGCAATGAACATGTTTGTCTTTGGTATGTCACTGTTTGATATCCATAGCATGTTAGGTTTATCGCCTGTGACGTATCCGTGCTTATATCATGTGATTTATTGCCATGAGTACTGTATTACCATAAGTATCTTAGTTTCTAGAATAAGTGACATACCATGTTTTACTGAGGTTAGGACTAGGTTCTGGACTTTTGGTTTCAGTCATGTGTATCGAGATTATCTGATACTTAGGTTTTATATATGATTCGTGTACCTAGACCTTGATTCTTGATATGTGCATATTGTTGGTACATATGTTATGGAAGGAGATATGTTTAGGATCTAGGTTGCTATACCATAGAGGGCCTGTATGCCCTAGATCCGTGGATTGACCTACTGATACTATGGTACCCATATTATGTATATATGGATTTTTCTATGCTGATCGGGATATTCCATACTTATTATGTTCGGGACCATAGGTTTTTGATATTCTATCTGACCGGTATATTCAAGATTTTGGTATGTGACCATAGACTCCATCTTGTATATATGGATATGGTTATGTTGATCGATTTTGTTATGTATAGTGACACGATCATGATTGCGTCATGATCGGCTCCACTATGGGTTGAGCCCATCGCCATTATATGTATCGCACACCCCCACTCATGGTTTAGTGGTATATCGGCGTGTGTGGCGGTTCACTGCTCCGTTGGTGTGACTCACGTGGTAGCGGCAGAGATACCTCATCGCAGGAGTTGAGAGCATCGAGCCCCCATTTATGATTTGGGGTCAGAGTACTCGACAAGATCCCGTCCACTCGGTCACCTCATCGTGAGTAGTGACGACAGTGCATTGTCTACCCACCTGGTCTCACCATTTTGTGTGAGATGATTGACTAGCGAGGGGTGACCAGACGCATCATTAGCATCATACGCATTGATGCATTTATATTTTATGATTGTGTTTCTGCATTTGGTTGGATACATACTTGACTGCATACGTGATTATGACACTTTCGGTTTACGACTTTTGTGCGGATAGAGTTCCTGGTGAGTACTCGGTTACCTTTCGAGTATTCCTATATATGATTAGAAGTCGTATTCCATGTTGTTAGATATATCTTACTACTCATGTCCATTGGTATTCATGAGTTGTTGAACTCACCCCGTTGATACTATCTTTTCGGGTACCAGGTTGGTTTTGGTATCGCTTGGAGTATCCTGTCTGCTGGTCCCCACGTCACATCAGAGGACTTATCGGTTTCACGTATGTTTTGTTTGTTTTATGTATCAGTTTGTTTAGCTCTGTACTCTGGTTTTATTTTTGGAGGGTTAATGTTGTTATGTGGTGTTTTGTATTTGTTATTGGTTGTGTAAGCCTAGCCGGCTAGCAGTTTTGTGTTTTGGTTGTGTCAGCCAGAGGCTGAATTTGATATTAACTGCGTGGTGTTTGTTTTCTTTTATTGTTATTATTCCAGCCGCATGTGGCTGAGGTATATAGTGCTTGTAGGAAAGTTTCAGATTGTCCGCCGTACAGGGGAGATGCTGCCGAAATTTCTTCGGACAGATACTCCTCTGGGGCGTGACACAACTTGTAGGAGACCTTCAAGATGGACAGAAAATACGGCTTAAAGTTAAACCCGAGCAAGTGTACATTTAGGGATAAGTGTACATTCAGGGCAGATGTGGAAAGTCCCTCAACTACATGGTCATAGAAATAGGGATTGAAGCCAAGTGGTCTAGGACATGAATTCACCTTTAAATCTGTAAGAGGTGCAGCGGCTGGTAGGTCAGGTGATTGTCGTGTCTGGATTGGAGGTTGGTTGGAAAGGATTGGTGTGAGTGGATATCTCCATTAATGTAATTGGAAGAGACTATTTTATGTCATTGGACCGAGAGATGTTGCCCTTGTAGAAATCCCTAACTTGTGTCTAAGACTTGTAACATGGGAATAAACAACAAAAGGTACTTATAATTCTAAGATCAATGGATACCAAAGAAGAGCAAGTAGAAGAGCATCAATCTGATCCTATAAGGCCCTGGCAGACTCAGGAATATTGACAGCTCGAATTGTGAGCTAGTCCTATAAGGCTTATGAATCATACACAAACACTCGCAGCCCATGACGGATAGTTCTTCCTGTTCTTTTTGGGGTTGTCATCATAGACCAATAAAGGTTAGGGGAGGATACAATAGGTGGTGTTGGAAATCTGGAAGAGTGTGACATTACCCCTTTTTTGGCTGAATCAAGACTGGACAATAACTCAAACTAGGGTTGAGATCTGATTGGATAATAGCCCTACTGAACTCGACTCACTTTCTAGGCCAGGGATTAATTGGCAACTGTATATAAGCCTGAGCCTAGAGCTACTACTGATGAATCTGATGAGAAGCAAGCAAAGAGGAATGACAATTGAAAAAGTGATTCTAGTAGCAAGGCTGGTCTCTAGCAAAGTGAGCTACCGACAAAGACTCGCTATCACCATAGTGATGCTATTGATAAAACTAAAGAGGAGAAACAACGCATTATAGATGATATCCCAATGTTGTAAGTAGTGAAACGACAATCAGGTGAGGGGGCCACCAAAACAACATAGACTACCGGAAGAAAATGCTTGTCATCTAGACATGGAGATGTGGCTGGCAAGATAGGTTGAGTGGAATGACATCACATAAAGAAGATTAAAGGAGAAGACGTGTGGTGACAGTGTCACATAGAGGAGAGTACCATAAAGGTCAATGGTCAATTGGGAGAAAGTTCCACATAGAGTGGCATTAGTGGCTTTGAATGTAAAGGGATTAATCCATCATTCAACCCTAGGTAACTTTGATATAAGGGTGTGTGTTTGTAATATCTTCATTGGTTAATAACATATATATATATATATATATATATATATATAATGAAGATATTACAAATACACCCTTAATACAATTATTTATAAATTAGTTCTTAACAATTATTTTGTTATATAATAACAACAATAACATAAAATTGTTAACCTGAAAATACCAATAATATAACGTCACTAATAATATGTCTATCTCTAATTAATTAAATCTGTTATTCATTATTTACATTATGTTACTATGTTATTTCATGAGACAATTTATCCTTATGTCATTTTTTAACTTCTATACCAAATTAATTAATTTTCACTTTTTTTCTTTTTCCTAATGATTTCAATTTCATTAGGTCTACCAATTTACTATGTAATGCAGTTGATACTTATATATCTTTTTTAACAATCTGATCCTAATATTGATACTCATTTTGACAACAACGAAGCCCACATCCACAAAGAATTAAAGTGGCAGTTCTCTTCCTAGCTCATAGGAAACGGCACCAACATGAAAAAATCTGATCTAAATATTGATACCCATTCTGAACAATACAGCCCACAGCCATAAAGAATTGATGTCAGAGTTGGTCTCCTAGTTTACAGGAAAAGGCTCCCATGGCATGCTCATATATTTGAAGAATAGGAATCAAGACAAGGGGGAGCAGTTTAAATTACCTATATAGGAACTTGAAAACAGAGAAATTCCAGCATAGAGATCTGCACATAGATTCTGCTGACCATAGGAGACGTAGAGAATCAAGTAACAACATATCTTCGTTACTATGTATAATGAAAGTTTTGGGTTTGTTTTCCTATGTAGCCCCATCTACCTATATCAATTATAATTGCAATTTTACAAATAAGACCTATATTTACAATATTACAAACTAGTCTTCAACATGAAAGATCTTCCTTGAGTATCAATCAATAGGCTTTGTGCATTATGTTAAAAAAATTCATTGATGCATCAGTTAAAAATCCACTACGTTGTAAACCTTCTTTGTTTCCCCCAAACAAACCACTTTCAGTAGACAAATGGCATTCTTTGCAACATTCACAGAATAAAGCATTATGCGATACAATGTCAAAAAAATGATGAAGAATAATCCCATACAAATTTATGTACTAACTTTGACTTGTTATTTTATATAGATGTTGTCTTTGAAAAATGGGATATGTGAAAGAGATGAGATATTCATCTTGTATAATGGAATAGGAAATTAAAAGTACAAGATACAAAAATAAACCAACCTCAGGCGACCATCTTGTACTTATGGGTAGTCCAGCTAAGTTAACAACAGCATTTGAACTGTGGATGCATTGTTTCCACTCCGCTTCTTCAGCAATTACAATTTCAGGAAAATTATTCACTGCATGCAGTAAAAAGACATTATATTACAGAACTATGTATCTGTTTTATATGGAGAAAAGTAATTGTGAATTTGGATGTTGATGCACTTGGGTCGTCCAAACCTAATGAGAATTCAGCCAACAAGAGCCCAATGGAATCAAATTTTGGGTTAATGATTCACAAAGTACTCAAAGCCCAAAACTTAGTTTTTGACCAACCCACTATTTACTTTAATGTTTCAATTAACCATGTAGTCAAAAGAGTCTTAAGTATGGTGTGTTGGTAGTTGTATTTTTGCATGGTGTGTGTCGGTAGTTGTATTTTTGCAAGGTGTGTTAGAAGTTGAATTTGCATGGTGTTGGTAGTTGTAATTGTCTTTAAGTGTGTTATGCTTTGTGTTGTCTTGGAACTCTAGCTGTTGCATCACTTGCATGAAAGGTGCATCAAGCCCAATTCTGGGAGGGATGTTCCAAAAGCTCCACAAAATTAAATCATTAATCATTTATCCCATATTTTTATCAATATCTCCTTCTTGTTAATAATAGTTTCGAGATAACTCTTATAAGATTTTTGTTTATTTATCTTAACTTTTGTTTTTTTTTATTGTTGAACTTACATTTTGTATATTCATTTTTAGTTATACTTCATACCTTTAGTATGTGAAGCTTCTCTCTACAATCTAAACTTCAAATTTACTATGTTTACACTATCATTAATTGGCTTAATATCACATGTAGATGATAGATACTGAGGTGGTTTATCTTGAATTGGACTCATAAATTCATCTAACATTAATGTTTAAAAAAAAGACAAGAACTTAGCAATAAACCAACATTTCCCAAAGTATAAATTTGTATCAAACTTAGTACTCATGAAGTGAGGACTACGGTTTTGCAAACCTCCTATGTGCTAATTGAAAAGTTGGCTTACTTCTAGAACCAATATATCATATTAACCCTCTCAGTGTTTTAATGGAACATTGAATAAAATCCATATTATTCTCTAATGTAAAGACATCTATTACTCTTGGTAGATCTTAACTCTTATATTTATATAGTTGTCCATTATCACATCAGTAGAATATCTAGGTATTTTGTTTTGCTCTAAAATCCACCACAATTATTGTGTATGGATTCTGTCAAAACTTTTTCAAGTCAATAGAGATCATTTGCAAATTCTTCTTCTTTTTCTAATATTTTTGGTTAGTTGACTTGTCAAAATAAATGGCATTTAAAATCTGCTTTGGGAGAAGCTGTGCCAAGCAAAGCCTGAAAGTGTCCTACAAATTCTGTCACCACCTCCTCAAAACATTTCTTTTGTTGTTTTACTTAACCAGGTATTCCTGTCAGTCCCCTTCAAGTATTGTGACTTGGCACGCTGTGAATAAAAGGAGAACTCAACTTCAGCTAGTTTGTGGCTTGGTGATATAGTTGCTTGTAATCAGCTCCCATGCACCCATGTTAGCCCCTCAAGTTGTGCTTCTTCCAACTTCTGTTTAGCCTGATTAGCTCTCTCAGTTATGTGATGTGAATGCAATGTCATTAGCTCTTTCAATCTGGCCTTGAAGCAATTTAGATTTTGTTTCAGGCAGAACTGTGCTACGCCAGATTGTGCCAACTCTGACCTTGCCATGTTCTAGCTTTCCTCCACAAGCTGTAAAAAGTTGTTATGGCTTGCCCACATATTGTAAAACTTAATCGACTTCTTGATATGTTGCGGATCCATCAGAACTGAGACTATGAAGGTGAATGATCTGATAAGCAGCTTGGTGGCTGGAAATCAACAAAAAATTTGATATTATGTTCCAATTAGTTCTTATTGATCAGAGCTCTATCTAATTTGCAGCATATGCTCCCAATTGTCTATGTGTATACTAACAACCAACTGCGGATAGATCTTCCATTGTAACATATGTGACAAGTCTCTGGAAATCAATAGTATCATAACCAGTAATAGGCAACCCAACCCCCTTGTTTATCAGCAGGAGACAACAACAACAACCGAACTTTATCCCACTAGGTGGGTCGGCTATATGGATTCTTTTAAGCTATTAGACTCTATCCCATACTATATCATCTATACTTAAATAAATTTTATCTTGTTTTATTGTTACTAACCAAGTCTTTTTTGGTCTTCCTCTTCCTCATTTGATGTGTGTATTTGTTATAGTTTCACATCGCCTAGCTAAAGCATTTATTGGTCGTCTAAGTACATGTTCATATGATCTTAAACATGTCTCTCATAGTTTTTCCTCAATGGATACAACTCTAACTTTCTCTCTAATGCTCTTATTTCTTATTCTGTCCATCTTCGTATGTCCACACATCCACCTTAATATCCTCAACTCTGCAACTTTCACTTTATGCTCATGTGCTCAAATCTAACATAGCAGGTCTAACCGTCATTTTATAAAACTTCCCTTTAAGTTTTAGAGGTACTTTACGATCATATAAAACATCCAACGTTCTCCTCCATTTCAACCATCCTGTTTGTATTCTATGTAAGACATAACAAGTTGTTATAATCTCCAAGGATCAACCACAACTCACTTGTGCCATCACTATCCTCTATAGTGCCTCCTTAAGGGTCTTCTACCAACTATGTTGAACCTTCCATACACCAAAGTAACCAAAATAGATAAGTGTGATATTTTTCAAGTTACTTTGAAATGCACAAACTACCCGTGACACTCCAAGACCTCCAAATTAACCTTTTGCTAGTCCCAAATGTGTCACAAGACCTCCAAATTAACCTTTTGCTAGTCCCAAATGATCAGTATCCTACTTTTTGACATCCCCAAAGTGTTGTGTTCAAATTGTAGGTGTTGAAATTTGTGTCTATGCAGCCCTTGGTACGCATCATCAGTTAACTTGGTTTACAACAATCCTAAAACACCCTACCCATGCTTCTGAAGGAGATGCTCCACCCTCTTCTACTTCAGGGCTTTATTGAAGTCCTGGATCTTCCATGCTCCTATCTTCATTGTGTAGATGACGATCTGTGTCGTCCACAGCCAATCTTCCTCTCCTTAATCCTCCATAACCCTTCTTGCTTATGAGACTAGTTTGCTACCATCATGCCAACTTGTGTGTCTACTCCAAATTTACTCTGGCCTACATGAGTGCATATAGATTCATGTTTGTTTATTTTGCTGCTTGCAACACTTCCTATCATCTTTTGGATGCTTTGGATCTTTGGCACATCCGATTCCACTGATTTCTGCTTTCTAGTGTCTGAAATCTATGATTTGTAGTGTGTGCCAATTGTTTCAAATATCTGTTTCATTGTTGACCGAGACCTTGTCTGCACCCTTGTCAAAGGTCCACTATCTTGCTTTCGTGTGTTACAAACCTCATTTGTGGTATTTGTGTGCATATCACCTCCCTTAGTTGACCCTATCTGCTCCTCTATCAGAGTTGCTATAGTCTCCTCTGGCACAACATTCTCATTGGTCTCCTGTATAGCTTGACCCATCTCCAATCTCGATAGATCTGCACCACCTGCTCGAACAGAGGCACTTCCTCCTCAGTAGGGATTCTCTGGTCCGCAAATTGCGGACCAGGGGATGGTCCACTATATGAGGACCCTTGATTTAGATGGACCCCATCTTTAAGTAAGTGGGATCCATCCAAATCAAAAGTCCTCATGTGGTGGATCATCCCTTGGTCCGCAATTTGCGGACCAGAGGATCTGCTCTCCTTCCTCCTTTGGCGAATGGGAGTCAGAAAGCAGCATAGGAAGATGAGAATGTGTCAACACACAAAGATGTTGCCTGATAAGGGTGAGTTAGAGTCAAGGACTCAGGAGCGGAGGGCCAATGCCTTAGGTTGAATCTCCCTCTAACAAAATAAAATAGGGAAAGACTAGGGCTAGTGACCATATGTAGTCCTTTCTACCCATATATATAATTTATAATATTATATTTAGGCCCTTGTATTGTGTGTTATTTATAAATAGATCCTCATAATTATATTAAGTCCTCAACACCCATGAGTTACATTAAATAGAATGTTTGAGAGAAAGTTTAAGTATGCTCCTCTTAAATTGTCACTATTTATTTGTAAGATTAAAGACTACTAAGAATTGATGGCATATAAACTTTGCAATGCACGGCACCAAAGTTTAAAATTTTGAATCATGCCAAAGTTTCGATTTATGGCCGGAATAATACGATTTTGATATTGTATCATGTCATGCCAATACAATTTCGGTACTATTTATAAGTATTTCGGAATAGTTTTGATATGGTCAACCGAGTTAAGTTAGGTCTTGATGCTTTGTGTCTAGAACTTAGGAACACAAGAAGTCGCATAGAAGATGCAACAAGCGAGAAGAATGACACGGAAAACGAGTCAACGAGCTCGATGCATCCGAGGGACAAGGAGATGCGGAAGAGTACACCGGTAGAGCGAGAATGACACGTGTGGAGTGTCCGAGGAACGAGAAACCGGGGAGTAATAAAGGAGAAGGCCGGAGTTGGGTTCGGGTAAGCTCAACTCTGGACAACCGAAACTTCACCCAAACAAGCTCGAGGAAAAGAATGGTCAATGCTGATATTGACCATTCAGATGAGCAATGCTAGATGCACCTCAAATGTTTTGAGGTGCCTCAGATGTTCAGCTAAGCTTCTGCCGCAAAAAGGACTAGAGGCGCCTCCGATGGACTGGAGGCGCCTCGGATAAATAGTAGCTGAGACGCCTCTAGCTGATATGAGGCACCTCCAATGAACAGTAGCGGTTAGACAGCCATTGGGCGGCCGTTGTGACGAGGATAATATTTTATCAACATGGAAGCGCCCTAAGTATCTTTGAAGACACCTCTAATGCCACGTCAGCAATTGTAACTTTTGTCTAGAGGGCTATAAATAACTCCCTAGAGCTAGGAGTTCAATACACAACTTGTAATCATTTTCAATACTTGTTTCTAAGCTTTCAAATTTTGTAAGAAACTACTCCACCTTCACAAAGGAGATCTTTTAATAAGTTTTTCAACTACCTTGGATTAACAACCACCGAGGTTGTAACCAAGTAAAAACTCAAGCCTCATATTTCTTTCATACTATTTATTTTGTTTGTTTAATTAATTGTGTGTCCTTACTAAGCCAGAAGCAAGAGAAGGTTCTAACTTTTATTTGAGAGCTATTCATCGTCCTCTAACCGGTCCACTCGATCCAACAATTGGTATCAAAGCCCGAAAGCCTTAGAAGGACTAATCGCCGACTAAAGCAACAAGACGATAGTCGTATCAAGCATTCACCCATCAAAGTTCAAGGGGAAGTTCGCACTTTGGAAGCGTTGTATGGAGGTATTCTTCAAAACTAACTTTAAAATTCTTCTAATAATTAAGTATGATTTTGAAGCACCTAGGGATGAAAACGGAGAAGGAAAAGAAGAGCTCCAATGGAACAAAAAATAGCAAGCCGACTGCAAAGTAGAATTCCATCTGCTAACCATATTACTGTCTCAAGAAGTCAACCGAATAGACGTCTACAATTCAGCCAAAGAATTTTGGGAGAAGTTCATAAAGCTGCACGATGGGACCTTGGAGGCTAAACTGACAAGACGGGACCTGCTCCGAAATCGACTAATCAACCTCCAGATGGAAGAAGGAGAAAAGGTGGCTCAACTGCATGCAAAGATCAAGGAACTGATCATCGAACTCAATAACCGAATCAGAATTCATTAAGGTATGCTTTAAATGTATTTATGAGAACTCCGAAATGGACATCTATAGTAGACTTCTACTATATCTCCAAGGACCTCGAGGTAAGTACGTTAGAAAATTTATTTTCGACTTTCGTACTTCACGAATCTCAACATGCAAGTCATAAAGACATAGAAAAGTCAAACAACAACATCGTCTTAAAAGCAAAAAGGGTCGAACCGGATTCAGAGTCATCCCTTAACAAGGATCAGGAGGCTTACATAGTAAGAAAATTTAAAACGTTTTTTAAATCTAACAATTTTGATAAGACACATGCCAAGAAGCATCTATGGAGCAGTAGAAAAATAAGGTGCTACAACTGCGATGAAGGGCACATCAAAGACAACTGTCCAAAACTAAAAAACAAAAAAAAAAGAAAAAGGGAAAGGGTCAAGAAGGTCAAAACAAAAGAATCTACAAGCGACGTGGAGCAAGTTGTCGTTATCTGAGTCCAAGACAGAACAACACGCCGGACTAGCACTAATGGCTAGTCACCGAGAAGATGACGAAACCACCTCGGAAGAAAACAACGACAAAGGCGGAGCATCCACCTATGAGTCCAACACGATAAGTGAGGTACATCTCTTACCTTCCGACCAATTGTATGAATCCATTAAAATGCTAAACAGGTCATTATGTAAAACTAGAACCAAATATATAAATGCAAAGAAAGATTATGCATGCCTACTAGAAAATTTTGATAAACTGAAAGTTCAAAATGGAAAATTAAAAAATCAAGTAGAAATGATCAAAAAGAATTTTGCATGCTCAAATTCAAATGTTTTAAGAATTTCAAATGTTAGATATAATGATGGACTTAATTAGTATGTTAAAAATCATAGGGATCAAATTGTAAAAATATCAAAAAAATGACATACCTAGAAAATTCTTGATAAATCCAATAGGCAAAAATCTATATTGAATTCCAAAATCATGTTTAGCCTATTAATTTTTCTTTGATTTGCATGTCAGAAATTAATTTACTTTAATTGTTAACATTATTGAAAAATGTTTTTTGGAGGATAATGTTTTATCTACATGGAGGCGCCCTGAATATCTTTGGAGGCACCTCCAATACCACGTCAGCAACCGTAACTTTTGCCCAGAGGGTTATAAATAACTCTCTGGAGCTAGGAGTTCAATGCACAACTTATAATCATTTTTAATACTTGGTTCTGAGCTTTAAAGTTTGTAAGAGGTTATTATGCATTCACGAAAGAGATCTTTTAGTGAGTTTTTCAACTGCCTTGGATTAACAAACACCCAGATTCAAACCCAGTAAAAACTCTAGCCTCTTTTTTATTTCATGTTATTTTTTTTTTGTTTAATTAATTGTGTGTCCTTGCTAAGCTAGAAGCAAGAGAAGGTTCTAACTTTTATTTGAGGGTTATTCATCCCATCTAGCCGGTCCACCTGTTCCAACACTATTAATTAAAAAAATTATTAATATTTGATTGTTATAGATACTTACTATTGAGTAACATTAGATATGTTGAATATTGAGTTCAAGTTTTGATATTATCTCATGAAATACTTCATGCTTATTGAGTAAAAGTCTTAGGATAAAATTAATTTAATTTATAGTAATATATTTTATAAGATTAGAAATTATATTATATTTAATTTTCCTAAGAATCTATTTCCTCCATCTTTATAAGGTTATTTTTTTCACAAATGAAGGGAAAAAAATTAACCATCCCTTAAAAGTTTTTTATTTTTCTTATTTATTTCGTAGACGGATGAAGGAGGAAAAAATTAACAAATTTTTTTCTCTCTGTTTACCCTCTGGATCAATGAAGGAGAGAAAATAATTAATGATGTAGGAGGAAAAAAATAACGATAAAGGAGCGAAAAATTACCAAAAGGGAAAGGAATCAAATAGGAATTGAAGTTATTGTTTTAAAAAAAAAAAACTCCACAACCTCGTAAAGGTTATCGCCTTCAACAAATCAAAAAATCTTGATCCAAAATCTTAACCTTCAGAAATGGTTACGGTTCATAGTGTGAAACCACCGGTTACGTTTCAATTCACAACAGTTCAAAATTATTATTTATATTTTATTTTAAAAAATATATTTATAAATGTGGAAAAATTAAAAACAAAGGCATGAACTTAGTTAAGTTGTCTATCAATCAACTTAGGGTATAGAGGAATTAAAGCAACGTAGTTTGTTAGTTCCTTCAATATCAAAATCTTCTACTTCGTCTTCTGAAAGTTGCATTTTTTTTTAACTTTCGTCCGATTTCCAAGTAGTAGTTGAGCTTCCAAAAAGTTGGGAACCAAAGTAGATCAAGAAGAATATTATACTAAACCCTGAACCATCTTCATTTTTTAATACCAATGGCTTTTTTTTTATCTAACATTAACATTACTATATTTTAATGTGATTCAAAAAAAAAAAAAAATATATATATATATATATATATATATATATCTTTTGATTAATTTTTTATATTTAATGATAGTCTTCACTCTATATATAATTTTATTTTTGAACAAATTATATCCCTTGGCAAATTTATTATTGGATATATCATACAATAATAGTCTCTATACATTCGATGGTGAATGGATGAAAAGATAGAATATGACCAATGACTAACCTATTAAAAGAGTTAAATGAGATTAATAAATTTAATGAGTTAAAGATAGAATAGTCCCAGATTAGAAAATTCAAATCAAACTAGTTGAAAATTTGACTTCAATAGAAAGGTAGAATAATCTCATATTGAAAAATTTAAAACAAATGAGTTAATTTATATTGAACTACACCATTAATATCACTAAAATATTATAAATATTATTAAATGGAAAGCTTTCATTGAAAAAATTTAAAATAAAATTTAAAAATTAAGAGTTTTTTAAATAAATACCAGTGAATCAGCAATTGAATCGACGGTTCAAACCGCCGGTTCACGAGTTCACTTGCAGTCCGACCCTTAACCGGCTCATTTAGAGACGAGTCGGTTACGAATCGAGCTAGTTGAACTATGTCAATGGGTAAGCAACCCATTGAACTAGGTCAACGGGCCTGTTGACCCGGTTTCGATTCCAATCCAGGTTCGATTTCGACCAAACAGTGGTCAGGTCTAACCCATGTCATGCCAATCGACAGGTAGAACGGTTAATCGGCACGACTCGGTATTGTATACCATGCATGGCACTAAAACACACAATATTAGGATGAAAAAATTGTCCAAAGAATTATTACTTCAATGTAGTTGTGAATGTGAGATTTACTAGGATACAAATACAAACCAAATACTAGTTTTAGCTTTGTGAATTTAGAATGCAACAATCAAGAATATTTAGGACTTACAATGTTCAAAAAGCTAAAAAATAATGTAAAGCAGGAAGAAGCCACATTAAGCAACAATATGTAGTCAAGATCTAATCTATTCAAGTGCTAGTACCTGCAGATTCATCCCGGAAGTCCAAGAGATAAAAGAGAAGTAAAAGAAAACTAATAGATAATTGAACAAACAACTGTATATGGTTCCCTTTAAATGAAGCTCAAACTGGAATGTGCAACAAACTATCTCAAGCATTTGTCAACCAGAAATTAAAAACTTCAGGGTCAGTTCAGGTTTCTACTTCAGATTTCAACTTGGACAAAGGAAATATACATTACCTTCTTACCCGGAAAAACTAATTGTGCCTTTGCCCTGGATCGTGTCAGAACACAAACTTTGTGATTGTCTGCATAAAGATCGCAAATTATACTTAAGTTTCTTCATATAATACCTATATTTGTTTACATATCCATTGCTAGAAATAAATGTTTTGGAGCATTGTGGTTTGTAGAGCATTGGTTTAGCATCTTAGCCTCTTGTGTATGATTCACTTCAAACTTAAGGAATCTAATAACCTAATGCAAGACAAAATAAATCACATTTTCATAACAGGGTTATTCAGAAGGTTAACTCCTTTAACTGCAATTCACAATATTTCTAAAATGTTATTTTCTTGGACTGAGAAAAGACTGAACTTGTACAAAATACTTCATCGTAATACAACATTAAGAAAATAGTCCATATACAACAAAAAAGAAAAAGAAAATCTCAAGAAAAAAATATCAAACTGAGCCAGCAGGGAAAAAAAAGTGACTCATCAATTTTACTATATTTGATTGACACAGACTCATGTAATGATTTTCTGAACTACAATACTGCAATGCAAATTCAAATAATAGTAGTTTGCAATATGACTCGTCTATTGCTGCACCGGGCTCTCTTCAACATGGAAAAGAAACTTTTTCCGACAGAAATTTTATAGTTTTTCCTGTAAATAATTTAAAATGATTGTTCCATTTTGATCAAAAACATACAAGTCCAGTATAGCAGTGACGAACAGGTATTCCCTTGAGATATGCAACTAAATCTGTCAAGTGTAATTTAGGAAATTCCCTTAAAATGTCACGCTAATAATATATTCAAAGTTTTTCTTGAACATTACATCTGATGTAGGTTTTTCTTTTAGAGCAGAGGCCTGCTAATATTAGCAGTGACTATTGGGTATGTGACTGCTTCCCATCTGCTAATAAAGGGCGACATCTCTAGTGAAGTGGTTTTTTCAGTGAATAGTAAGACTCAATGACCTTATCATTCATATCAACATAAATGTAGAAAAATCATATTCATAAATGTTAACACTTTAAGTATACTAAGCCAGAGGTCAAAACCTGAAAGTAACTTTTGGACCAATCTTCGACCAATAAAGCCAGTAGCTCCCGTAATTGACACTCTCATCCCGTTGTCCTGTGAAATTAAACAGATGAAAAACATGAGAACAAATCAAAATTTAATTAAGTCAAAGAAGAGTAATCTATGATTAGAAGCCAAATCTACAGGAGGCCCAAGTTTAGAAATTGGTAGATTGACATTGCACGTCCTTCCAATTCCCAAAGAGGATCAAGCTAATTAGAAACAGCTTACTTCAACTAGAGGAGCCCAGAGACATAAAGTAAACAAGAAAAAAAAAAGAAAAATATAAAACTACAATTTGTGTGAATTATGTACTCGTGTGAAGTATGTGTGGTAAATAGTTCCAAAGAGACAAAGTATAACCCAAAATAAGATGAGAAGGGCAGGAAAAAGGAGGGAAACAACCTTTGATTCAGAATGGCTGGTAGAAAGACAAAAGACTCTGCATTTTTTGAAATTGCGCTGCTGCAGTCACAGAGGCATTTTTAATAATAATAAGAGAAAGGACAAAGAGAAGGAAAGCAAGCAAATAGGAGCCCACAGAAATGCTCACTGGGGGGAAAAGCGGGTGAGGGAAGGGTAGGAGGGAAGGGGCGATTGCGGAGGTGGCTCGAGAGAGCGTCGCCCAGCTCAATTCCATTGTGGTAGTCGGAGAAGGAGGATGTGAGATGGAGGAACGGGATGTGATGGAAGGGAACCGGATGGCAGGGCACAGGAAAGCGGATAAAGACAGAAGAAAGAAAGAGAGAGAGAATGCTGAGGAAGCGATGAGTTGCCTGTGGTGGCTACGCAGCCACAGCTCGACGCCACTTGTGGAAACCCGCTTGCCCTACCAATTCGCATCCGTGCCTACAACTCGGCGGCCTTTTGTGGCGGACAAAGTCTCGGGACACCGTCAAGAAATTTGGCATTGCTTCATTGATAAATATTCAGCTAAGTCCCATGATTTATTTAAGACCGTTTTGGATAAGTATTCTCATCAGTCTTTGTCATAGAATAATCAAAGTAGTTAGACTTTCTACTAATTAGTTAGACATCTGATATTCGAATTGCACTATAGTAATTTTTTCAAGTGGGATAACAAACTTAAGAAAATTAGTTATTTGAATGAGCCCGAATACTTTCTGATTTATCTTATGTCTTATAAAAAATTTCTGTAAGACTGAATCAATTATCTCTAAGATTAATCCGTTTGAAAAACCGAATATCAGAATTGAAGAAAACAAACTCATTTTAATTTTTTTTAATCAAAAGGTTTTCGTCCATCTCCTATAAAATTAGATGATCATCCTCGAGTGTATTATTCAATCGGTATTATTTTTTAAGAGATTGGTTTTAATTTTTTCATAACGAAATTTAAATTTATATTTAATCTATTTAAAAATATTCATATTCTAGTAGTTATCATATTAACTACCATAAATATAGATTTAAATTTGATCTGCTTATCTAATATTTATGTTATAATAATTATAAAATCATAATTACTACAATTCAAGTTTATTATATTCATCCATATTCATATTGTAACCGTTGCAAACTGATTCAAGATTTACAGCTAAATGGACCTTCACACACGTTAGATGTAGGTTTTGACAGATTTGAATACTTACCATTTACTTGTAGGTTTATTTACACAAATTTGCACGAAGAGTTCCATTCACGGATTCACCTAAGTTCTGTTCGAAAAGCAGAAGAACTATGAGGTGTGTGTCAATTTACACATTCCAAAAATTGATGAAGAAAGTGTTATGATACGTTCTTTTATCCAAGCTATAAAAGGAATCTTGAGTTCATAATAGCAAACTGAGTTGGGTGTATCATCATTTGCATAATTAACTAGGTAAATTTACACCTTCCTCGAGCAACCTAATACTCAGGATGTGAAATTGGTCCCTATTCTAAGTTGGCATATCACATGTATTCAAAGATCTCAGACTAAAAGGTGACCTTCCAAGCTAGGTTGGTATGACGACAGCTTTAGGATTCTCTAAGAAAACATCATCGGCTAGGTTAAGTACATGCCTAATTCCCGAGCTCTCTACACAAGCACAGTTACTCGAGCTCTCTACTCCAAACTCAGTTCTCTGAACCCTCTACTCTGAACTTAATTCCCCAAGCCCTCTAATCGAAACTTAGTTCCCCTAGCTCTCTGCTCTTAACTCAATTTCCAAAGCTCACATTCTCTCAATACTCAACACCATTATTATTGCTTACTCGATTATTGACCACAAGTGGACATGACCCATGATTATTATATGGTCTCTTCATGATTATCATTTCTATAATTAATGGTTAGTAAGGGCTAAACGATTGACATTAATGGAGGCAGCTAGAATTAGCATTCATTGAGTCGAAATTAATAACTAAAATGGCTGAACTTTCTTTAATTTCCTAGAGATCATGGTCACGATTCTAGAGGTTTCTCTAAACTTGTATCTATAAATATTCAAGTATATTTGTCATTTAGAAAGGCTAATCTCCTTAGTTTTCAAGTAATAATATGTAGTAGAAGGAATTAAAGTTAAGATAAAATGTAGCGGAAATAAATAATATAACATGACTTAATGTGATTTAGAACTCCTAAGTTCTTACTCAATGATCTATCGATTCATTTGTGAATCACCCTCAAATATATATCATTATTTTTCTCCTTTCTAAAAACCTCTTAGAGGTGGAGAAATCCTTATAAATTAGTAAATTAATAAATAAAGAAACTAACAGCTCAAAGGACTGATAAAGCAAACAATGATACTAAGCTGTTTGATATATGTTGATGTGATTTTGAATGAATTCAAAATTTTGAGATGTCCTTGTCAAGCCTTCTTATTGTCCTTTTCGATCAACCAAATCCCTCTCATTCAGTCGCCTAAACAATAGTTTATTCGTGCTTAATCTTTGTTACTTATCCTTTTTCAGTTGAACCCATTTTCTGGTCAATAGTTGATGCTTCATATCAACTTCTCCATCTAGATATTTATGTGTATGTCCAATTAAATAAGTATTTAATGGTTTATTTTCAACAAAAAAGTAAATTTGGATTCTCATATTCTCAAGATATCCATAATGAGACATTATAGAGCAATGTAGGTCCAATAAACAATGTTGGGCATGCTGATGCCTATGTGCAGTAGAAAATAACCAATTCTCACACAGATGCTACAAGCAATTAGGACCCCCATTTGCACCAAGAATAAGACCAAAATGAATGGTTTCATTTTACCTTTAAAAAGAGCTAATAATACATTCAAGCCTTAACAACAACAATACAAACGTAGCAAAAATTGACATATAGCCTATATGAACTTATAGACCTTTAAAATTGACAAAATGCTATAAAGAATTTGAGGAAGAAGATGAGATAGTAGAAAGGTGAATTTCTGTTTAAGATAACCATGGAATTTGAGCAACGCAGCATATTATTGTGGCATATCAAGGACATGCAGTTCGAAATGTATTTTTATTTTTAATTTTCCAGAAGACACTTTCAACCACAGATACATCTTCCTTTCAAATACCTCTTGATTTCTAAGTTACTATGGTCAGTGCCAAATAATTCATATAAAAATAATAATATTTTATAATTACTCTCTCCTTCCCCGTTCTTGAGGGTTTGCATACTCAAGAACTTTAGGGTGCGTTTGGTTCGGGATTATCTTTGATAATTTTGGTTATTCATCCAAGGTTATCAACTAAAACCTTGTTTGGTTTTGGTAATTGATGATTCCTAAGTTATGATACATGTCTGACACATCAGCAATTTGGGCATATAGCCCGGAATCAGAAAACCCCATAAAACTGGGGTTTTCCTTGATCCCCTGGTTAACCAAAAATTTAAGACAATATTACCCTTTGTTATTTACCCTTTGAGGCAAAAAAAACCTTATAGATTTATCAAATTTCAATCTACCCCTCGAATATAATCAAAACCTCCCGATTCTCCTCTCGCGAACACGCACGGAAACCCGTCGCTCCTCCTCTCGCGAACACACACGGAAACCCTAGCCTTTCGCCGCTCCTCCTCTCGTGAACAGCACGAAAACCCTAGCCTTTTGCCGCTCCTCCTCTTGCGAACACGCACGAACTTTTCCCTCTTGCGGCGACCTAGCGCTGGTTCTCCGCGACGATCCTCCCTCTCGCGCACACGAAGCTCAGGCATTCTAGCGGCGTTTCTCTGCGACGATCCTCCCTCTCATGCACACGTAGCGTTCTCGCTCTCGCGACGATCTAGCGGCTTCCCCCTTTCAAACCGTCCCATTCGTGAACATCCCCACTCGGCTTCTTGGAAAAGGTATGATCTTATACAGTGTTAGCGATTGTTGCATCATGATTTGGTCAATTTGAACTGATCTTATATACTGCTAGAACTGATCAACTTTGATTTGGTCAATTTGTCATCCCATAGTTTGTCATCTATGGGTTGCCCTTTTGTTTTAGGTTCTGTTTAGTTTTTGTTTTGTTCTTGATATTTAGTTGCTGTTTAGTTTTTATTTAGCTCTTGTTTAGATCTTGTAGGTTAGGTCTTGTTGTTTAGTTGTTGCTATTTAGTTGTTGTTTAGTACTTATTTTGTGCTGTTTAGTTCTTGTTTAGTTTTTGTTTGGTTCTTGCAACTTGTAAGTTGAACCTACAAATTCTCTTTCAACTATTTAGTTTTTGTTGTAACTTGTTGTTTACAATTTGAAATTTTCTACCATGCTAATTTATTATTTGGTTCATTGCCCTATTTACATGATAGGTTGATATGACTCAGTTAGCAGACAGGAGATGAAAATGATTTCTATACTAATTATGCGCATGAAGATGATGGAAAGCAAGTTATTTATGCTCTTATCGTTGGCAATAGTCTTAGCTATTAAGAGGAGGAGTGCTAGATTGAGGAGGAGCATATCATATGCTTATCATGCATTGTCTAGATATAATATTATGTCTATAAACATAAATGAGATGACTTTTCATAGTGATTGACAATGTGTTGATAACTGTAGGATGGATAGAAGGTCTTTAAGCAAACTTTGTTATTTGCTAACGACACGTGGGAAATTGAAAGGAAACAAAAATATGTCAATTAATGAACTTGTAATATCTTTTCTTCACATTATTGCACAGAATGTGAAGAATAGGGTCCTAAAACGACAAACATCTAGATCCAGCGAGACAATTAGTAGGCAATTTAATTTAGTTTTGAACTCTATTCTGCGGTTACACAACATTTTGCTTAAGAAGTCAGAACCAATCCCAGAAAATTGCACGGATGACAGGTGGAAATGGTTCAAGGTACAAGTATATGATTTCTATACATTTTTTTTATTAATCAATTTAATGTACATAATAAAATAAATTGATTTTATAATACTTCTTTGAGTGTAGGGTTGTTTGGGAGCATTAGATGGGACTTATATTAATGTCAATGTGCCAGCAAATGATAAACCTAGGTATCGAACCAGAAAAGGTGAAATTGCAACCAATGTCTTGGGTATATGCACACCGAACATGCAATTTAGCTATGTCCTACCGGATTAGGAAGGATCTGCGGCAAATGGTAGAGTCTTAAGGGATGCTATTAGTAGGAGGAATGGCTTGAAGATTCCTCAAGGTAATTAAGTTGTAATTATTGTAAAATAATAGTCACTTGTAATATATTTAACAAATATTTGGTTTATATATCTGATATATATATATATATATTAATACTTGTTCACTCGTGATATATATATAGGTTGTTATTATTTGTGTGATGTTGGATACACAAATGGGGAAGGATTTTTGGCACCATATAGAAGTCAAAGGTACCACTTGACTGAATGGAGGCAAGGTTACCAACTAGCGACAACCAAAGAATACTTTAACATGAAGCATTCTCAAGCAAGAAATTGCATTGAGAGGTGTTTTGGCATTTTGAAAGCTAGATTAGCTATATTGAGAGACAAGTCATTTTATTCTGTTAAGACTCAATGTAGGATTATTTCTGCTTGTTGTATTCTCCATAATTTCATAAGGTATGAAATGACAATTGATCCGATAGAGACTGAGCTTGATGTCCTTGATTCAAATGAAAGTAGTGGTGGTGGTGGTGGTGGTGATGATGATGATGATGATGATGATCTGATTAGGCATTGTGAGACCAGCTCTGCTTGGACTGAATGGAGAGACAAGCTTGCAGATGATATGTTCACGAGCTGGCAGTCATCAATTAATTAAATTTAATATTCTTTCTTGAAATTTAGGTTTCATTTCCATGAACTGAACTTTTTAATTATGTTGTATTTGGTTTATTATCCATTTGAATCATTTGAACAATATGATTATTTTTGCATTTTGTGTATTATTCATTTGAACAATTTGATTATGATTTGTGCAAGAACAATGTGTTATTTGAATGTGTAAAATACCGGAAAATAGGCGGATATTAAGGGAATTTTTTGGAAAATTTTCGGGAAATTTTCGGAGCTCGTATGGATGAGTTCACGGGGATAAAAACGGGGCCCGGGAAAGCCTGTTTAGGCTACCCTGTTTTAATGAGGAAAAGATTTATTTTCTTTTCCTTTCTCTTTTCTTCTTCTCTTATTCTTTTCCCGCGAGCCGTGCGTGCCCTATTTCCCTGACCCCGAGCGGTTCCCCTTCTTCCTCTCTTCTCACTCGGCGCCGATCCCCTTTCTTCGTTCTCCTCTCCTCTCGACACCTTCTCTACCCGACGCTGCCGCCGGCCGAGTTCCTTCTTCCCGCACAAAGCAGTGCAGAGACAACCGCTCCTCCCTGCTGCACATCGTGATCCCGACTCCTCTGTGCCGGCACCTGAGCCCTAGCGCCGACCGCCGTCCCTTTGTGCCCTCGCATCTCCGCCGACGCCGCCTCCTGATTCCTCTCCCCTCCTCTAGTCCGACGAGTCATCGCCGGCCCCTCTTCTGTACTGGTGCCCTAGCCACAGTCGACGCCGCTTGGAGAAGTGCCGACGGTCTTCTTCCCACTGCTGCCGAAGCCCTAACTTCTTCGCCATCCGCCGCCGTCGAACGGAGAGTGCCGGCCACCCTTCCTCTGCCCTCGAGCCCGAGTCATATTGCCGAGCTCTTTTCCCTCCGTGTTGTCTGCCCTAGATCGCCGGAATTCAGAAGATTAAGTAAGTCTTCGGTTAGAAGCAGCAACTCAAGCTTTGGAGTGTTCCCTTCCGTGCCCTAGTTCAATTGCTTGGTTTTTCTTTCAGCCACCTACAGTGCAGCAACAGGGGATCATATGAAATTGTGGGATATGTTCTCGGCAGCAAATTTGTCTCTGCTGTGGATTAACAATCAAGGCTGAGGAATAAGGTAAGGAGTAGGGCATTTGATACATGTTATTGATCATGATTTTAATTCGATTGTTTTAGATGGTTGATCATGTGAAGATTTGAATTAGGGTTATGTTTGAATTAAATTTAAAATGGAATGTGTGATTCATCATGTTTTAGATGCATGGGTAATTGGACGTAGGTTTTGGATTTTTAATCAAAGGGTGGATTGAGGATTAGGTAACTAATCCTAATTGATCGTCAAATTTGTTTAGACAAGATGATGGTCATATGATTTGGGGTTTTCCCTAATTTAGGGTTAGAGAGTTTTATTTAGCTGTTTATGAGAAATGTAACTAAATAAAATATATTACATTGATGGCACAGGACTTTGACGCGAGACGAGTATCTCGGAGTCAGATTTGGACCATTTTATCGGAGGCGGGTACTTTGACTTATGTCTTTTGATATGCATGATAAAGTGTCTAACATATAGCAAGAATTATGTTTTCCATTTGATTCGGTTGGTCACTACATTATCTGTTACATGTTGTTTGTTTATTTATTATGCACTGCATGTTATTATTGACCTGACCATACATGCTTTCGGTAGTGACCCAACCATATGATACATCATGTTCAGGACCTAGGGTTTATATGATACCCTATCTGTTTGTGTACCTTCCATCCGATACATTGACTTGTGGTACACCTTTTATTTGTGTATGGATCTTGCTATGCTATTCATGAGATTGCCATGCTTGGTATCATGCATCATGTTTGCATGTTGTGCGATTGTCGGCTCCACTATGGTTGAGCCCATCGCCAGTTACATGTACTGCACACACCACCACCACCCATGGATTAGTGGTATATCAGGCAGGTGTGTGGCGGTTCTGCTATTTGGCTCCGTTGGTCTGAGGACTCAGCGTGGTAGCCGTGATCCGATTCTGTTTGGCTCGTTGGCATTTAGTGTAGCGGCAGTGGCCGAGATGGTGGACTCTGTTTGGCTCCGTTGGTCGGGAGACTTAGCATGGTAGCCGGTAGTCCGGTCTTTGGGAGATGAGAGCATTGAGCTCCCCATTTATGATTTGGGGACAGAGGACAGTACGACAGCATCCCGTCCACTCGGTCGCTCTGCAGGAGCAGTGATGTCGAGTGCACGGTTACCATATGCATTTATTGCATTTATTGTTTGTGATTGCATTTACTTGCTGCATTTATGTGGATGCATATGATTGACATGCATCCAGGTTTGTCCTTGTACCTGATCCGGTTAATACAGTTATCTCCGATTCGTTTCAATTGCATTTATCCTTCTCGTATTCGAGACTGTATGATTAGTGTTGTCTATTATTTGTTTTATTATGCATATCACTGAGTGTTGGACTCACCCGCCTCCATTGTTGATATTTTCAGTTTGTTCCAGTCGCTGGCCCCCCATCTGCACGTAGAGCAAGTTCTCTACTAGTTCGTTATTTGTTTTTATTTGGCCTTTTTCTATATCAGACTTTGTTTTAGTATTATCTTTAGATTTTTCCTATGGATATTGTATGGAGTGATACCTTTTGATGGATTTTTGATATGATATTGGATTTCATTCTACTACGTGCCTGCCTGGACGGCAGAAGAGGTGAGTTCGTTGGATTTGAGCTTTACGAGTGTAGTGGAATAGGGTGGATTTCGAGTCAGAGTCCTATTGCTATTGATTACTATTATTAACTGCGTGGTTGTGACAGCTAGAGGCTGAATATCTTTATAAACTACGTGGTGTTTGTTTTAATTTGTGTTATTATTCCAGCCGCATGTGGCTGAGGTGTATAGTGCTTGTAGAAAAGTTTCAGATTGTCCGCCGTACAAGGGAGATGCTGCAGAAATTTCTTTGGACAGAGACTCCTCCGGGGCGTGACAATTTAGTGGTATCAGAGCACAGGTATACGATATTTTGTTTTCGTATTTTTGATGTTTGGGATAACCTGATACCAATTTATTTACTTGGTATCAGAGCGCCAAGTTTGGCGATACTTGTTGGATTTTTGTATTTTGTATTTTTGAGATTTATCTGATACCAATTTATTGGTATCAGAGCAGGTTATGGATACCTGCTTTTGGTGTTTTGGATTTTTGGATGTCTATTTTGGTTTGTACGGATTTCCGTTATGGTTACGTTTCGGACTTTCGTTTCGGATTTATATGGATTTCCGGCGATTTTCTCGTTCGGAATTTTGAGGTCAGAAGTTGGGGACTGGACAGCGATGGAACATCTCCAGACGGCAAATAGGTATGATGTTTATTTTATGATAGTTAAGACATCTATTAGCACTTTATCTTTATTACCTGTCTGGTTGTTGTAGCCATATTACATGTGATGGGTTAGCCACTGATCTTGGTCGACCCTAATAGAGATCAAGGATTATAGTTTCTGGTGATTTTCATATCATACCATCAGTAGTTTTAGCTTCTGTTACTACTATTAGGAGATGGAGGCACATATCAGCCTCTGCTATTGTTAGCAGGCTAATGGATGATACCTACATATTCCTGTTGACTTAGCCAGTAGAGTTTTTATACTCATATCTTTTGGATATTAGGGTATCCGATACGATGAAAATTGTTCATTGGGGAGTTATCATGTTTGATCATTTTGAG
The DNA here is from genome assembly GCF_018446385.1 of Zingiber officinale. Lineage (NCBI taxonomy): Eukaryota > Viridiplantae > Streptophyta > Magnoliopsida > Zingiberales > Zingiberaceae > Zingiber > Zingiber officinale. Next base: position 68,224,233 of record NC_055998.1, read on the forward strand.
AATGATTTGAGGTTGAGGGATATTGTGAGATCAGATATTGTGATGTGTTGATTTCTAATGATTTATGAGAGTAAATGTTATGTGGTTGTTTGATGATCTATTACTAGATATTTGTGTTGACGATCTATTAGTGGATAACTATTTTTGATGATCTATTATTTGGGTTGTCGTTGATGGTGACATAGTGAGTGTCATCTATGATATGCACAGGTTTGATGATTATAATTGGTGATCAGATATAGATCGGGTGCTAGAGAGTTTACGGTTGAGTGTGCCTATGAATTTTAATAAATCTGGTTAGTTGTGGTTAGTTAACAGGATAATAAAATTGATATTTGCTTCCTCTGATATGGGACTATGTGGATAAATAATGAGTTGATATTTTGAAGGTTAACTTGCTCTCATGGGAAGTAGAGAATTATTCATCTGATATTATATGGGCTGATATTTTTGGAGGATAAAAAAAAAATGAGAATGGATTGATGATTTTGAATTCTGACTTTTTATTTTGGGTTGCACACATTTATACATATGGTATTATGTGGGTTGACATTCTCTAGTTTGAGTTGATGTAATTAGTGTTGAATTGACCCATAAACTGATTTAGTTATTAACAATGTAGTATACCATTTTATCTTAGTTAATTTTTATAAGTAAATATTGATTTACTCTTATTAGATCGGTCAGTAGAAGACTGATTTACATTTGTCGAGTTGGGTAGTCGTGGTTTGATATACCTTAGTTGCTTGTGGAGGATTAAGATATTCTTGATTAGTTAGTAGATGAATGATTTAGTTTTGTTGGTTGATCAGTAGAGGAATTCCATACTTTATTTTTTTAGAGGTTCGAACCTTTAGGTTATTTGTGCTTAGTTATGTGTCTGGAGCACATTTGAGTACATGTTTTGTACTGACGTGGAAAGGACTGATTTAGTCATATACCATTGTCGGCTTGGATAGTTTATAGAGTATCAATGTGTCCTATTCCATGAAGACGTTGACCATAGACTGTATATACCCGGTTGGATGACTCAGAAAGTGCATTGGGATATGTGACCCCGCTGATGTAAGGAAGTGTAGAGTTAATTGCTTAATACTTATGGGATACAATCGTTACTAGTGTATACTGGGAGAGTACATTTGGATTTAAAATGATAAAATTTTCCCCATTAGATATAGTCTTGGAGTGTACGACATTGACTTGCAATGTTATACCATGGTGTGTATATCTTTCTTGTCCGATATTAGTTCCTTTGAACCTAGAGCAGGGTTGTTACTGGATGATTAGGCTGCTTTATTTTGGGTTGCTTTTGATTGATGTATTCATGCTTGATACATATGCATGAATTTTGTTTAGATATACCCGTAAACCATGAGTGTTGGTAGCATAAGGTTGGTCTCTTTGATTGAGCTAGTATGCTGATTTTGCATGTCTATATTGCATGTATATTATGATTGTTATGTGTTGTAGAAGTCCTATGGTAAACTGCCCATTTGCGAGTAGTATATGTATCCATGTTCTGATATGGTTTGTAGGTTCTTTGTGGATCATGGTTATGTAGTTCGATGTATGTATCTAAATGTATTATTGAAGATATCTTGTCGATTAAATCCGAGTTGTGGTATAAGTACATCTGTGGTGTTTTGATGGAGGTATTTTGTCGATTTAATCTGAGTCGTGATATGTACAACATGTGTTTGGTGTGGTATCTGAGGTATCTTATTGATTATATTTGATTTGTGGATGCACTTGTCGATTAGGCTTTGTTGGAAGTATTACGTTGATTATACTCTTGACATAGGTGTATATATGCCATGTGAGGTTGTTTGAGGTGTATTGTCGATTATACCTATGTTGATATATGCACACGGGTTCGGTAGGTATTGTTGGAGGTATCACACTGATTTATACCTGTGTGTGTGAGTTTGGTGTATAATTATTGGAGGATTATGTTGATCATTCATATGTTGTGTGAGCAAGTGTGCCAGGTGTATTGTTGGTAGTAGCATGATTCTACTTATGTTGAATGCAGGATGTAGAGTGTTTGCATTATGTCATTTGTTGGATTACCCTGTCAACCCATTTTCTTATCAGTGGGTGACTCACTACGATGTTGATATATTTGACGATGAGTTTGATTTGATTGCTGGATTGTTATACCTTTGGCTGCCGATATGTGGTTGAGTGATCTAGTGCAACCTCTAGTTGGATAGTTAAGTGCCTTGGACATTTATGGATCGTTTGTGGTGGAGCGGAGCTCCCACATATTATTGTTGGCTTGTGATGGAGCATTGCTCCTATATTTATTGCAGATACATATTTCAGATTATTTGTGGTGGAGTGTTGCTCCCACATATGTGGTATTTCCTGTGATGGAGCGTTGCTCTCATACTGGACGATTTATTCTGGTGATTTATGTTGTTGATGATCAGATTTTCGATTTATTGTCTGAGACCTTATGGATAGGAATGTCTGTGATACGAACATTATGTGTCTTTGTTTTTGCCATATGGGCTTACAGTGCCTTAGATGTTCTCAAGGACTTGATGATTTTGGTATTTCCAGGATGTTTGGATAGGTTTCCATTGTCTTTGTGGACGATATTGTGATCTATTTCGGATCCGCGGTGAGTCGCGCACATTATCTTTGCCTAGTCTAGAGATGTTTCGATGGGAACATCTATATGCGAAGTTCAGTAGTGAGTTTTGGGTTTGTCTTATGTGAGATGTTTGAGCCACACGGTCACCAATAGAAGTATACTGTGGTTCCACATGAGATCGAGGTTGTTACCGTCGGGAGTAGATGGAGTCAATAGAAAAGGCTTGCAACCTCCTTTGTTTGGCCGATATTTCCTGAGATGCGTTGAGGGTTTCTCACGGATTGCTATGCTACCTACACGCCTGACCATGAAATGCATGAAGTTTACATGGATTGAGGATTTCAAGATCAGCTTCTAGGAGTTGAAGCAGAGATTAGTGTCGGCTTCGATTTTTAGTTTTCATCTTCTGGAGAGGACGGATTTGTCCTCTACATTGACGCGTTTCTACAGGGTATGGGTGTTGTTCTGATGCAACACGGTAGAGTATTCTCATATGCTTCTCGATAATGGAAGGAGAATGAGAAGAAATACCCAGCTCATGATCTGGAGTTGGTCGTTATTATTTTTGCCATGAAGATTTGGCGGTAATACCTGTATAATATTACATTGAGATTCGCACTGACCATCAGAGTCTCAAATATCCGTTCATTCAGAAGGAACTTAATGTTCGACAGAGGAGATGGATGGAGTTCCTGAAGGATTATGATTATACCATTAGCTATCACTTAGGTTGTCACCGAATTATGGTCACAGACTTGATTCAGGGTTTCTCCGAGTTAGACCTTGAGGAGCAGGGACAGACCGAGCAGGGTAGTCTTGTTACCATAATTGCTCAGTCGTCGATCAGGACAAGGATCCGAGAGGCCCAGTTGTTGGGACCTCATAGAGCTCAGCAGGATGCAGAGTTAGTGAGGACCATCAGAAGAGTTATGCAGATCGGAGACGCAGACCTTTGAGTTTTCCATTGGCGACCATGTATTTCTGCGAGTTTCACCCTTGAAAAGGGTGAAGAGATTTAGCCTCAGATGTAAGCTAGCTCCGTGGTATATTGGCCCTTTCGAGATCTTGGATCGGATACCAAACATCTCGATGTATTCCACGACCATCAGATACGTGCAGGTCACGCGGATATTCCATTTCTAGTTCATCGACATTACTTATGAGGAGGTTCGGTACGGATTCTGGGAGCGTGAACAAGACTATCCGACTGGTTAAAGTCGGATGACAGCATCATTCAGACGAGGAGGCTACTTGAGAGCTTGAGGATACGACCCGAGCTCGATATCCCCATCTTTTTACTTGAGGTATGTGATTTATTTACCGTTCAGCATTTATACTCTATATCTGTTGTTAGTATTTGCTAATGGTAGATAACAAAATTTGGGGACCAAATTTTTATTAGTGGGGGAGAATGTAAAATATCGGAAAATAGGCGGATATTAAGGGAATTTTTCGGAATTTTTTGGAAAATTTTCGGGAAATTTTCGGAGCTCGTATGGACGAGTTCACGGGGATAAAAACGGGGCCCGGGAAAGCCTGTTTAGGCTACCCTGTTTTAATGAGGAAAAGATTTATTTTCTTTTCCTTTCTCTTTTCTTCTTCTCTTATTCTTTTCCCGCGAGCCGTGCGTGCCCTATTTCCCCGACCCCGAGCGGTTCCCCTTCTTCCTCTCTTCTCACTCGGCGCCGATGCCCTTTCTTCGTTCTCCTCTCCTCTCGGCACCTTCTCTACCCGACGCTGCCGCCGGCCGAGTTCCTTCTTCCCGCACAAAGCAGTGCAGAGACAACCGCTCCTCCCCGCTGCACATCGTGATCCCGACTCCTCTGTGCCGGCACCTGAGCCCTAGCGCCGACCGCCGTCCCTTTGTGCCCTCGCATCTCCGCCGACGCCGCCTCCTGATTCCTCTCCCCTCCTCTAGTCCGACGAGTCATCGCCGGCCCCTCTTCTGTACTGGTGCCCTAGCCACAGTCGACGCCGCTTGGAGAAGTGCCGACGGTCTTCTTCCCACTGCTGCCGAAGCCCTAACTTCTTCGCCATCCGCCGCCGTCGAACGAAGAGTGTCGGCCACCCTTCCTCTGCCCTCGAGCCCGAGTCATATTGCCGAGCTCTTTCCCCTCCGTGCTGTCTGCCCTAGATCGCCGGAATTCAGAAGATTAAGTAAGTCTTCGGTTAGAAGCAGCAACTCAAGCTTTGGAGTGTTCCCTTCCGTGCCCTAGTTCAATTGCTTGGTTTTTCTTTCAGCCACCTACAGTGCAGCAACAGGGGATCATATGAAATTGTGGGATCTGTTCTCGGCAGCAAATTTGTCTCTGCTGTGGATTAACAATCAAGGCTGAGGAATAAGGTAAGGAGTAGGGCATTTGATACATGTTATTGATCATGATTTTAATTCGATTATTTTAGATGGTTGATCATGTGAAGATTTGAATTAGGGTTATGTTTGAATTAAATTTAAAATGGAATGTGTGATTCATCATGTTTTAGATGCATGGGTAATTGGACGTAGGTTTTGGATTTTTAATCAAAGGGTGGATTGAGGATTAGGTAACTAATCCTAATTGATCGTCAAATTTGTTTAGACAAGATGATGGTCATATGATTTGGGGTTTTCCCTAATTTAGGGTTAGAGAGTTTTATTTAGCTGTTTATGAGAAATGTAACTAAATAAAATATATTACATTGATGGCACAGGACTTTGACGCGAGACGAGTATCTCGGAGTCAGATTTGGACCATTTTATCGGAGGCGGGTACTTTGACTTATGTCTTTTGATATGCATGATAAAGTGTCTAACATATAGCAAGAATTATGTTTTCCATTTGATTCGGTTGGTCACTACATGATCTGTTACATGTTGTTTGTTTATTTATTATGCACTGCATGTTATTATTGACCTGACCATACATGCTTTCGGTAGTGACCCAACCATATGATACATCATGTTCAGGACCTAGGGTTTATATGATACCCTATCTGTTTGTGTACCTTCCATCCGATACATTGACTTGTGGTACACCTTTTATTTGTGTATGGATCTTGCTATGCTATTCATGAGATTGCCATGCTTGGTATCATGCATCATGTTTGCATGTTGTGCGATTGTCGGCTCCACTATGGTTGAGCCCTGTACTACACACACCACCACCACCCATGGATTAGTGGTATATCAGGGCTGTTTGGCTCCGTTGGTCCGAGGACTTAGCGTGGTAGCCGGCAGCTTTATTTGGCTCCGTTGGCATTTAGTGTGGTAGCCGGCAGATGGTGGACTCTGTTTGGCTCCGTTGGTCGGCTCATGGGTAGCGCCCCGTTATTGTGTACCGGAGATGAGAGCATTGAGCTCCCCGTTTATGATTTGGGGAAGGAGAGGAGTACTCCAACAGCATTCCGTCCACTCGGTCGCTCTGCAGGAGAAGTGATGCATTTATTGCATTTATTGTTTGTGATTCTTGCATTTACTTACGCTGCGTTTATGTGGATGTGATTGCTGAGTTATGACTTCGACGACCTTGTTACCTTACTTTGATCCGGTTAAGGATTATTTCGATTCGTTTGATTCATTTATTCTTCTCGTATTGGGTATGCATGATTAGTGTTATCTGTTATTTGTTTTATTATGCATATTAGTTGTGGTGTTGGACTCACCTCGCCTCCATTGTTGATATTTTCAGGTTGATGCTGTCAGGAGAGACTGCACGTAGAGCCAGTTCTCTACTAGTTCGTTATTTGTTTTTATTTGGCCTTTTTCTATATCAGACTTTGTTTTAGTATTATCTTTAGATTTTTCCTATGGATATTGTATGGAGTGATACCTTTTGATGGATTTTTGATATGATATTGGATTTCATTCTACTACGTGCCTGCCTGGACGGCAGAAGAGGTGAGTTCGTTGGATTTGAGCTTTACGAGTGTAGTGGAATAGGGTGGATTTCGAGTCAGAGTCCTATTGTTATTGATTACTATTATTAACTGCGTGGTTGTGACAGCCAGAGGCTGAATATCTTTATAAACTGCGTGGTGTTTGTTTTAATTTGTGTTATTATTCCAGCCGCATGTGGCTGAGGTGTATAGTGCTTGTAGAAAAGTTTCAGATTGTCCGCCGTACAGGGGAGATGCTGCCGAAATTTCTTCTGACAGAGACTCCTCCGGGGCGTGACAGAATGGTTTAATTTCAGTTTTCAATGGAAGGAAAGAACCAAAAGATGCCAAATGTAGTTGAAAACGTAGAAAGTTCAATGCTACCGAAGATCAAAAGAAAAACTCAAAGTACCAAACGCTTATGGATAAAACAAGAGGATGCTGCATTGGTTGATTGCCTTGTTGAGTTGAGTAAAGATTCAGCTTGGAAGAGCGAGAATGGTTTTCGAACTGGGTACTTGGTGCATTTGGAGAAACTCATGGCTGCTAAATTGCCATCAAGTAGTTTGAAGGCTACTCCTCATATTGAGTCAAGATACAAACTATTAAAGAGACAGTTTCATGCTATCACCGAGATGTTGAATCATAGTAGTGGATTTGGGTGGAACGATGTTGAGAAGTGTATTATTACAACAAAAGATGTCTTTGATGATTGGGTTAAGGTAACTTTTTCTACTTTGTGTATTTCCATTTCTTTGATAACTTTGGGTTTTTTTTTTTTTGGCTAATGATATGTTTTTAATTTAGAGTCATCCAGCTGCTATTGGGTTAAGGAACAAAGAGTTCCCCCACATTGATGACTTGATGTTTGTGTGGGGGAAAGATCATGCCACAAGAGCTAATGCAGAAACCCCTGCTGATGCAGTAGAAGAGATAAATCTAATGCAGAAATATTTGCTGAATGTTACAAAGGTGAAGAATCTAATGATGTCAACCAAGCAATTAGGAAATCTGAGACTCTTGATTCATCAATTTGTCCATCAAACAAGAAGCTAACCACTAGAAAGAGAAAAGGAAAGGCTGATGATGCTTTAGATGACTTGGTGGGAGAGATTCACGAGTATGTTATTGCTGTTACTGAGGCTAATGAGGAGATGAAAGGAATTTCCACATACTTCAAGAAACAAACCGAGAGTGGTGATAGAAAAATGAAGATATATGATGAGCTAATAGAACTTTTTGAATTCGCTGAGCAAGAAATTATGGATGTCGAAGAGCATATTCTCAAGGATGAACACAAGATTGACAATTTCTTAGCATTGCCAAAGGCATTTAGGAGAAATTATGTGATAAAGCAGCTCAATGAGATCCATTCAAAATGAATTAAATATTTGAATTAGGTTCTTGGTACTTATGTTTTGATATACTTTGGATTGAACTTGAATGTATCTTTTTGTTTGGATTGAACTTGGATGAATCTTTTTTTGTATTGAACTTGGATGTTATTGGATTGAACTTTAATCAGCTTAATGTGTTGGGTCTACCTTGGCTATTGCCAACTTTGTGCATCCATGTGACAAATCCTTCTTCTATGTTATTGCTGACTTTCACATTCCTTAAAAGTTGAAATTGATGGAAAATGGTCCAACCAAACAGGATCCCAGTTGCTACTGAGTCTATCTATCATGTTCTTTCACATTCCTTATAAGGGCTTCAGTGCCTATTGCTATATTTCCCCTTTGCTCATGTTATTTTCCCTTTCTGATTGGTTGTTGTACTTTGCCCTCATGATCCTATTACTTGTAGGTGATTTTCTGTCTGGAGGAGTTTCAGGTATGTGCCATTATATTTCTAATAGTTGATAGCTTTTATGCTCCTTGTTGTTAAAGTCCCTCAGTTTTAGCAATGGACTCCATATTACAATATAGGTTAACTTGACAATTTTCTCTACTTATGTTCTATAATTTGTTGCAGGTCTTGCTATCACGCGAGGAACAACTACCTAGTGTCTCATTCGTTGTTAGCATAGCAAAGCCTGCTCTGATGTTTGATACCGGAGCTATTGATGCATTATATTTAGGTTTTACACTGGAGTTATGATTTTGTTATACAACATGTCAAATCTTGAGATTTGATCATCTGCATTTTATTCCTCAGGTGATAAGAAGCTTGTTGAAAGTTTACAGACATATTTGTTGTCAAGAGATCTTTCGAATTTGAAATTAGAGTTTCAAAGAGGAAATGGGAAGGTATCCATCCTAATTTAATGTTCATCGGTATTGGGTGCATATAAATTGTGGTTTGAAAGTTGTTGAATTTACAACTTCCTTGCAGATTAAGGTAGATTGTTTTGAGAATCAGCTACCAGTTGAGTTGGAGTTAGAAAAGCATGTCTTTCTCAGTGCAGTAGATTACTACTCGAGAAACAAGGAACTGATGGACTAAATGTCAGATTATTTTGCTTGTATTTCCCTCGATTCTTGCCTCACAGTTCCTGCAATCGATTCCTTCCTGAAGATTTTACAACTCGTTTCGCTTGAGCAACATTCATATTGGTGCTTCAACAATTTAATTTATAAACCATATGTAATCACTTGCTACACGTGTGTGATATTGCAAGTTTGTGTAGAGTCTGATAAATGCATAATTAGAAAGACAGGCAAATCAAATTTGGTGTATTCTTAAAATTTTGGTTAATTTAATTTAATGATTTTCTGTAATACATCTTTGCAGTGTTCTTAATTCCAGCAGTTGAACAACTTTTTCTTCTTATTATGTGTCATCTGCGTTGAGAACGGGATTTGGTAACGTTGTCTAGTGATCCGGCGGTTAGAACAGGGGACCCCCATTATGAGGGGTCAACGTCACGTGGAGGTCAAAAGGCCAGGTGGTCCGTCGAAGAAGGGTGAGCCGACCGGACTCATGAGAAAAGGGGCAAGCCGATCGGTCTGCCAGTAAACATCTGATAGTAAAAGGCGCCCTGACAGGGATCGGGGTTCCGACGCTCAATGGAACAGTAGCAAAGAGCCGAACGGAAGGCCTAAGAGAAGGTGATGTACTGCTAACAGTTCTTACATAGCACCCTACCGAAGTTCTCCCCAGCATATCGCTGCAAACGGCAGTCCGGACGTGAGGAGAGTGCCGCCCGGACTGCGCATGAGATGAGATCCGTCCGGACGGTGCGTGAACTCCCCGTTCAGCCGGACGGACAGACGTCCCGACCGGCGGAGGGTAAAGGAGAACAGGAACATCTTCTAACAGCCGTCAAGTCCTATGGCTAGGCCATACTCCAAGTCTGACAACGAGATGTTCTGCTGTCCCATCGAAGACGTGATTGGACTGTAGCAGTATGACGTCAGGTAAGCGTTCTGACAGACATATACCGAAGTATGGGCTACGGACATGTATGTGCCTCGGTGGACGCACAGGAACCTTTTCACCATCCTATATAATGAGCCCCATACTTCGCCGGAGGTACGCAGACACGGGCCTTTGGAGCTATTTTTTCCACCATCTGCTTGCTTGACTTGAGCGTCGGAGGGCCGTCGCCTGGGACCCCTCCCCGGCCCGGCTTCTTTGCAGGTTCGCCGGAGCGTCATCCGACCGGCCTGAGATCCACGTCAGCGACTCGGAGAGCGCCACGTCCCTAGCGTCCGTCGATTCAGCGTCCGGACAGGATCAATTTGGCGCCGTCTGTGGGAACGCGCCTGCATCCGAGTGGAAGAGATGGACGAAGTTGGACGACCACACACCGTGGCACTCTCTCAAGAGGGATTGGACGCTCTAATCAAGGCAAGAGCAGCTAAGCCCGTGGAGCAGCAGAAACAAAAAGCGCAAGCCGAACGCCTCGAGCAACAGGCGACGGCAGCATCATTAGGCCGAGCGGAAGTACATCTCCGATCGGAAAATATCTCAACATGGGGCCGAGATAAAGGTCCGGTCGGCAGCCAAGGGGAAGCACCACTTGCCCAAGGGCATTACAGGTCGGCAACCTAGTATGGAAAAAGGCAAAGCCGGTTGGAAGAGATAGGCAAGTTGAAGACTCCTTGAGCGGGCCCCTCCAAAGTCATCGAGAAGCTCCGCTCGGGTTCCCATTATTTGGAACACAAAGACGGGCGACCCGGAAAATTCTGCCATCCTCATGGCCTTGATGGGTTTCGATGAGTACATCGTATCCTCACTCCACGGGTATTAGGGAGTCGAGAAACTGAATCAGATCCTCTGCTGGTCGGCAGGTTAGTTTTCCAGCTGTATATTATTTCGATCATAGAATTTCAGTTCCTCGAACGAAGGCCCCCGCGTCGTTTGGCCGGAGGTATAATAACCGAGCCAAGCGCTCGACGAACGAAGGCCCCGCGCCGTTCGGCCGGAGGTATAATAACCGAGCCAAGTGCTCGACGGACGAAGGCCCCGCGCCGTTCGACCGGAGGTTAAGTAGCCGAGCCAGAGGCTCGAGGACGAAGGCCCCCGCGTTGTTCGGCCGGAGGTTAATTAGCCGAGCCAAGCGCTCGAGGACGAAGGCCCCGCGCCGTTCGGCCGGAGGTTAAGTAGCCGAGCCAGAGGCTCGAGGACGAAGGCCCCGAGCCATTCGGCCGGAGGTTAATTATCCGAGCCAAGCGCTCGACGAACGAAGGCCCCGCGCCGTTCGGCCGGAGGTTAAGTAGCCGAGCCAGAGGCTCGAGGATGAAGGCCCCGAGCCATTCGACCGGAGGTATAATAACCGAGCCAAGCGCTCGACGAACGAAGGCCCCGGACCATTCGGCCGGAGGTATAATAACCGAGCCAAGCGCTCGACGAACGAAGGCCCCGAGCCATTTGACCGGCGGTATAGTATCCGAGCCAAAGGCTCGTCGATGAAGGCCCTGAGCCATTCGGTCGGAGGTATAATATACGAGCCAGGGGCTCAATGGTGAAGACCCCCGAGCCGTTCGGCCGGGAGGATTATATACAAGCCAGGGGCTCGATGGTAAAGACCCCCGAGCCGTTCGGCCGGGAGGATTATATACGAGCCCGTGGCTGCCACGGGCTCAATGGTGAAGACCCCCGAGCCGTTCGCCCGGGAGGATTATATACGAGCCCGTGGCTGCCACGGGCTCGATGGTGAAGACCCCCGAGCCGTTCGGCCGGGAGGATTATATACGAGCCAGGGGCTCGATGGTGAAGACCCCCGAGCCGTTCGGCCGGGAGGATTATATACGAGCCAGGGGCTCGATGGTGAAGACCCCCGAGCCGTTCGGTCGGGAGGATTATATACGAGGCCGTGGCTGCCACGGGCTCGATGGTGAAGACCCCCGAGCCGATCGGCCGGGAGGATTATATACGAGCCCGTGGCTGCCACGGGCTCGATGTCAAAGACACCCGAGCCGATCGGCCGGGTTTGAATTAGCCCTCAGGGCCGTCGAGCTCCGACGTTAAATATCGAGAGACGAGCCGGCGTCTATAAACGTCCGAGCGGAAGACCGTCGAGCTCCGACGTTAAATATCGAGAGACGAGCTGGCGTCTATAAACGTCCGCGCGGAAGACCGTCGAGCTCCGACGTTAAATATCGAGAGACCGTCGAGCTCCGACGTTAAATATCGAGAGACGAGCCGGCGTCTATAAACGTCCGAGCGGAATACCGTCGAGCTCCGACGTTAAATATCGAGAGACGAGCCGGCGTCTATAAACATCCGAGCGGAAGACCGTCGAGCTCCGACGTTAAATATCGAGAGACGAGCCGGCGTCTATAAACATCCGAGCGGAAGACCGTCGAGCTCCGACGTTAAATATCGAGAGACGAGCCGACGTCTATAAACTCCCGAGCGGAAGACCGTCGAGCTCCGACGTTAAATATCGAGAGACGAGTCGACGTCTATAAACTTCCGAGCGGAAGACCGTCGAGCTCCGACGTTAAATATCGAGAGACGAGCTGGCGTCTATAAACCCGCCGAGCGGAAGACCGTCGAGCCCCGACGGTAAAAATCGACGTTAAAAGGCGGGCAACCGGAGCCTATAAAGCCGCAGGACGGGTAGCTCTCTGCATGGTCCTACTCGGTTGTAAAGGCCGACCTTAGATCGGGCGTGCTGATGAGGCAAGAATAAAGAGAGCGTGTGGCCGAGCGGCTCATTTATCAAATGTACTTAGAAGGGAATACAAGGCACGGGCAAGATACCGCCGAACCGATGAGTATCCCTATGCTGGCCGAGCGGCCTAATGCAGTGATCATTGCTCAGTCAGAACGACAGTTCAGTCAGTTGGACTTCGCCTCCTTCGACTAGACTTGAAGGGGAGGCAAGTGATCCGGCGGTTAGAACAGGGGACCCCCATTATGAGGGGTCAACGCCACGTGGAGGTCAAAAGGCCAGGTGGTCCGTCGAAGAAGGGTGAGCCGACCGGACTCATGAGAAAAGGGGCAAGCCGATCGGTCTGCCAGTAGACATCTGATAGTAAAAGGCGCCCTGACAGGGATCGGGGTTCCGACGCTCAATGGAACAGTAGCAAAGAGCCGAGCGGAAGGCCTAAGAGAAGGTGATGTACTGCTAACAGTTCTTACATAGCACCCTACCGAAGTTCTCCCCAGCATATCGCTGCAAACGGCAGTCCGGACGTGAGTAGAGTGCCGCCCGGACTGCGCATGAGATGAGATCCGTCCGGACGGCGCGTGAACTCCCCGTTCAGCCGGACGGACAGACGTCCCGACCGGCGGAGGGTAAAGGAGAACAGGAACATCTTCTGACAGCCGTTAAGTCCTATGGCTAGGCCATACTCCAAGTCTGACAACGAGATGTTCTGCTGTCCCATCGAAGACGTGATTGGACTGTAGCAGTATGGCGTCAGGTAAGCGTTCTGACAGACATATACCGAAGTATGGGCTACGGACATGTATGTGCCTCGGTGGACGAATAGGAACCTTTTCACCATCCTATATAATGAGCCCCATACTTCGCCGGAGGTACGCGAACACGGGCCTTTGGAGCTATTTTTTCCACCATCTGCTTGCCTGACTTGAGCGTCGGAGGGCCGTCGCCGGGGACCCCTCCCCGGCCCGACTTCTTTGCAGGTTCGCCGGAACGTCGTCTGACCGGTCTGAGATCCACGTTAGCGACTCGGAGAACACCACGTCCCCAACGTCCATCGATTTAACGTCCGGACAAGATCATCTAGTATGCAGTTTTATTCAATCAGGAAACAGATCTTTGCTGTTCGGATGAGGTTGTCTTGCTGGTTAATTCTGTTGATGCAAAACCATTGAATTCAAACTTCTGTGAACATTTCAATCACATAAATATAATTTTTTTATTAGAATCTACCATGCCAATAACGTATTGATTAACAAAAGGGATGCATGCACAATATGATTACGTCAATACAGAAGTTATGTATAAAATACAAACTGATATGACACATTAGAAACCCAAAGAGGGTCTTGGAACTGGAATGGAACATACCCATGACAGATTTGACTGAGCAAATAGAGTAGCCTTAAAGTCAATCATCGGCTGCATCTGAAGCCTTTGCACCAAAAGTGTCATGACTCATGAGCAGGTCCCATGTCCACCCCAATGTGATGATCGACCAGCCTCTGCAAATCAGCCATCACCTATTCACCTTACGCTCTTTTTTGCTTTCTCTTCATAGTTGAACTTTGCAAGTGCCCTCTTATCTCCAGCACTGTAAACTTGTTTTCTTTTCTGATGCGGATGACATTTATCCTCTGGTGCCTGCTACCACTCATGACATAACCAAAGTCCTCGAAATTCTGAATCTCCTCAGCTGACAAGCCGACTTCTCGTCTTCTTGGAATACACTTCCCTTGCTGCTCATACTGGGCAATAGCATCATCTTCACCAGGCCTCAGTGCGCCACCATAGCTTATATGATCCTCAGCGTGTGGGAGAGGTGCAGGCCCAACCAATAGGCTCATTGTCTAAGGCTGGCTTCTTCTGAGATTCAACTAATTCCTTGAACTTGAGTGCCTCAGGTAACTATTTCTGAAACAGATTCATGAAAGTTATTAGACCTTTTCTTGTTCTTTCTTGCTTTCTTCTTAGGTCTCGGGCTAGAATCAAACTCCTCAAATGACGAGCTTGTGCTGCCATCGGACTCCGAGTACCTCCTCTTCCGGCGACTTCCGTTTCTGTAAATATTTTATTTTTATTTTAATCTGTAAATATAAATATATTAGTTGGATAGTCAATTTACATCACATAATAATATTTTCTTAAAATACATAATATATATATATCACTATTAATAATATAATATTATCATTATTAAATCAAAAATAATATAGTAAAATATCACATTAGGTTATGTACTAAAACCTCCAAACAAACAAGATTTTACTAGATTATCTAAATTGAACCAAACAACCAATGGTTATGTTTCATTCTCTATAATTAAGATTATATACCATAACTTGAACCAAACACACCCTTAAAGTTTTGAAGATATTCTTAAATCCTAAAGCAAATTTCACAATCCCTACATTAACAAGAGAGAAGTAAATACATATTAAGGCATGAAAACTTATTTATGTACTAGTTTCCTCAAGAGTATATAACCAGAACACATTCGGAGCAAATCACAAAGATGTGAGTATTGCAATAAACCTTAGTGCTGATCTTTACAGTTGAATAAAAACAGGCCGATGGAGCCCGAATAATCTTAAGAATTAATTTGTTGTCAATTCATGGCCATTTGGTGAACTCGAACACCTTGTAGACAATCTCTATACCAGTCGGGATTTGCCATATGAACAAAAGAACATTCACTGTGTTCAAAGCGATATGCAAGTTCTTAGCCGTCTCACTTCCTTTCTGCATCGCTGGCACAAGTGCCGCCGCTAATGCCCACAGGACTGTGATGCCTGCAAGGGTGAGAAAAGATCTAAAAGTGATTAGATTCTCATGTACAGAATATTTCATAATCAAAATCATAAGGCTCTCCTTTCAATTTTTTTTTGTTTATTTATTTATTTTTTTATCAGGACGACAGTTCCCAAATTATCCTCATCTGGCTCTTCAGCCTCCCTCTTGAATCTGGCACTCAACCCAGCCCCCTCCGACGTGCATGGTGATGGATTGATTGTGGGTTGGAGAACACTGGCTGCTACCTCGGATGACTCCAACAATGTGCTTTCCTTTAAACTGATACTAGCTGTATTCAGCCGAGCAACCCCACCTATTCCACCGACACCCTGAATTTGTGCTTTGCCATCCATTCCAACTCACAGCATGGCATGACTGTATCACCACTGCATTTGTCGATCAGAACACAAATAAGGTGAGCAAGATCTATGCACACCCATGATCACAGTTGTTCAAAGCGCACCATCTTGAAACCCATAGCCTATTCTACTTCATTATCTCTGGCACCTTACACACCTTACATGCCATTTAGAACCACCACAAGTGCCAAGACGTGACTATGGGTGCCCATGTAAGCCAACGACGCACTCCCACAAGGGCCTTAAGCAATAACTTGCTGAAGTCAACGTGCTTTAACATTTTATGTAGATTATGCATTTTTAATCATTTTATTTTTATCATATTTTTATTGTAATTTTATAGACTACAAGATCTTGTTTGACTACACTTTGATTTGCTAAATTTGAAGTGATATGCTATTTTGCTTGTGAGAAACTCACTAAATCAAAAAATAATGAGAAGAAATTGCCATGCGAATCCAACAAGCACAGCGAGGCATTTCAATTCCCGCCCGCAATGTTAACACTAGTGTTAGTGCAATCAAACACTAAGTGATTGTGTTCAATCAGAATGTTTTAATATATTAGACAAAGGGTTTAAGTTAGTTTTATCTATGTATCTAAGTGTGTATAAAGTCATGCAGGAACTTCGTGGAGTGCATACAAAGTTCATGAAGCTTGACTTGGCATGACCAAAATGGTTGGCTCATGGTCTATTATTAGAGATCAGAAATTGATAGCATGGAACAACTATGGACTATAAAATTGTAAGATTGAGTATTGCAATAGAGAGGGGTGAATATCTCGATAAAAAAATAATAAACATAGCAAAAATATAAAATACAATAATTAAATAAAGCAATAAAGGAACTCCAATGTTTACATGGTTCAAAATCTCTTATTCCTCCCCACCCACGACAACTTTTTCTTCTCAAGGAAAAACTTTTCACAAAAACTTTTATAATGTATATAAAATAAGTGCAATAAAACAAATTTGTAAAATTATGAAGCTTGAAGATAAAGACTTTCAACAATAACAACAATCAAACTCTATCCCACCAAGTGAACTCAACTATATGGATTCTCCTACTCTAGTGAGCTTTCTCCTCTACTATATTATCATTTATATTTAAATAATTTTTTCTCGTTTTATAGTTGCTAATCAAGTCTTTTCTCTAGTATTCCTCTTGGAGCATTTAAAGGTCTCTTTGAGTTATTCCTCAAAAGACGTAACTCTAATTTTTTTCTCTAATGTTCTCATCGAAAACACAAAGGACTCATCAAAGACACATAAGAAACATAAAAAACTCATAAAGATGCTACAAATTTCCAAGCATGGGAAGTTAAAGCATATTGGAATCATTGATAATGATGTCTTTTGACTTTTGACTTCAAACCCTTTGGAATTAAAGAACTCTATATCATTTCCCAAGTAGATTTATCTATCTTCCAAGACATGCCAAATTAATAGTTAAGCTTTAAAATCTTTATTTATGCGTTTATAAACTTTAAATGGAGTTTGTCACTTGTTTCCATCAATTTCCCTTTAAATTTTAGTACCCAGATTCACAAAGAACATTAAATACTCATTCAACTATTAATTATATCTATCTAAATTCCTCAATCCCTTCCATCTTTTTGCGAAAATGATCCTAAATTCTATGTAAAATATTTTTTATTTGTATAAAAATAATAACAATAATTGACCATATGTTTGACAAGTGATAAAAATCGAAAAATGTTAAGGTGGACTAAATGTTTGGCAAGTAATAAAAGTTCAAGCAAATCAAGGTTGAACTAATGTTTGGTGTGTGATGGAAGTCAAGGCCAAGCTGAATTGGATGTTTGACAAATTATGAACTCGTTAAGAGTGATTGGATATTTGACAGTGGAGTCCTGATAGGTTAAGGTTGATTGAATGTCAAACAGATGAAGTCCTGATTGTTAGAATCCCAAGCAAGTGGAAGTCCTAAAGGAGTGGCCTCTAGGCACATGAAAAATCTTGGCAGGTCAAGCTTGACTTGACGTTGGTAAGTGGAAGTCCTTATGTCCAAGGATGATCTTGAGGTTGGGCAAGTGGAACTTCTAGTGGATAAAGGTTGACCTAAAGCTAGGCAAAGGACGAAGTCCAAAATATGCAATCTCTAGGCATTGGAAGTCCTAGAAAGTTAAGGTTGACTTATAATAGGTAAATGAGGAAGTTCCAGAGACATGAATCTCTTGTCACGATGATGACTTAGCCTTAGAATGGCTGGAGTCAAAGTTTTAATTTAATGATGACTGAATTCAATCAATTGATGACTAAGTCGAAGCTTAGAATGCCGACAAACAAATAGAATATTTCTTTTCAAGGGTATGTTCGAGGGTAAGTTGATTAGGTAATCAATTAAGGGAACACTAATCAACTAAAGATCACTCGATTTAATAAACACAAATGCTACAACAGTCGACTAGATAGAGGATTAGTCAAGTAATCATTGTGGGTTAAGGCAATCAACTATATGCTCGTTCAGTCAACAAACAAAGGATCTATTAGGGTAAGTTACCAATCAGCTGGTCTGGCAAATTCTATCAACCAACAAGAGCTCTATAAAAAAGCTTTAATTGGAAATTTTGGTACCTAGTTCTTGAGTGTTGTCACATCCCTAAGCCCATTTGAGCAATCAAAGTGATTTGTTTTAATTTGTATGCTTTTGTTGTTGTAAGATTAGATTTGTAACAGATTTCATCACCTCTGGATGGTATCCGAGAAGAAGAAAATATAGAGGCTTTTCAAGAGTTATCCACTGATAGATCATATGTCGTGAAGAAAGAGACAAGGGTTGCTAAACCACACAAATTGTTTTCTCGCTTGTGTTTGTATTTTTGGAGTTTTTTATTTATGTTTTCCACTGTGCACTAACTCAATTGCAGACAAACAAATGAAAAAAAAAAGTGACGGACTATTCAACCCCCTAATCACATTCTCAATCCAATAAACACAAGATAAAATAGTTGATATATTCACCAAACTACTCAGATACAATCTCCTAATTAAGCTCTAGACAACTCTTGAATGAAGGATGGCCAATAAATAAGTTTAAGAGGTGTTGTTGAGTAAACATAAATTTGATTTTTTCCTTTTCTCTACCTAGCTAGTCAATTCCTACTAAAATGCTCTACCACTCAAGAGTCACGAAGTAGAGAAAACAATGTGACATTCCTATCACTAAGGGTCATGAAGTAGAGAAAATGATACGAATTTATGCTCTGAATGTGGCCATGTATTTTGTATCTCTAAACTCCTACAAATATGTGAGGTTTGATTATGAATGATAACCGTTTCTCTAGTTTATTTCCATTCCTCAAAGATTCTTTCTCTCTCTACTTTTATCCTAAAAACAACAGTAGCAAGGGAACTAAAAAATGTCCTGGCATTGTCAAGTTATTCAACATAAGCAGATGAATCATAGAACTTAACCAATAAATACAATGTTCAGTTAAATTATTACTAAAGGAGATGATTTACCAAAGTGAGACATAGAATTTGGAAGCAAAAAATGAAGTGAGAAATTGCAGTAGGAAATTAAAATGCGTAGGTGAGTGCAATTTAACTAAGATTCGACAAGTAACCAGGTGAGAATTACCTGCACCAGAAAACAAATGAGGTCCTGGGAAGAGCTTGCCAGTCCGGAACCAGGTGTTAAGGCAACCTGCCACGGCCTCCAACACCCCGAAACCCAACAGTATGGAGCCCGCATTGAAGTGCCGATCCCTATACGAACCCTTCAACAACGCTTTCCTTTCCTAATTCAATCAATCCATGTCCCAGTGAATCATAACTGGATTCATCCATCTGAAATCTGAATCTAACAAGGAATTAATCGAAATCCTCCAACCTCAGTAAGTTGTTGAATCTTTGATTCAACAGGCGAGGGAGCAGGAGCTGCCAATGGCGGCGGCCGTGGAGCTCCGCTGTCGGCTCCAGCGGGGACGGGTGTGGGAGCGGCAGCGGGCGCAACCTGCTTCTTCAGCTCGTTGATCTCGTCCTGGATGGTCCGGACGCGGCGCCATTGCCAGCCCAGGTAGCCCGCCCAGAGAGTGTAGAAGAAGAGGCCGCCCATGGCGATGGGGTGGATCACAGCGAAGCTTCTCCCTTCAAGGATCCCGAACTGCCCTTCCACGGCCAAAGCATCCTTGCAGGATCACAGTCAAAGTTGAGGGTAGGCGGTAGGCGTGAGCGTGAGCATGAGCGTGAGCGTGAGCTACCTCAAAGGGAAGAAGAGAGAGAGAGAGAGAGAGAGAGAGAGAGAGAGAGAGAGAGAGGGAGTAGGGTTTTGGTCAGTACCTGAGGGTCGAGGAAGAATGGCAAGGAGAAGGCGAACGCGCCGGCAGCAATGGTGGTGGGGAGGGGAACAGACTGGACGAAGGAGAGCAGCAAGGGGGCAGGGGCAGTGGTAGAAAGTCGGCCTCGATCGTGAAGAGATAGCTTGGGGGATTGCTTACGTTCAGAGGATGGTTTGGGGCCGGGGAGAAGGTTGAGAAGGCGGAGGCTAGCGGAGGCGGCCATCGGAGTGAGGGAGAGAGACGAAGCGGATGGCTGGGATTCGCCTCCGTGAGTGAGGATGACGGGAGAGATAGAGGACCTATGGGATTTAGTCGGCCACGTGTAAATCGATTCGAGATTGAAAGTGTTTCTCGATGGTTCATCATCTCTCTACTGCTTTCCACCCTCGCCCTTTTGCAAAAGGTGATTCACAACGTCATAAAATTATCAAATCCACCAAAAGTCGATTTTTTACGAAATACCTTCCCATACAGTTGTTTGTTTAACTTTTTAATATGCAATTACTTACAAGTAAATAAAAGTCTTTATAGGAAATGAATATTGGATGTTAGGCTGGTAAAATCCAAGAAGGATCTTGACGATGAAGTTACATCCGATAAGGAAGGCTAGATGCTAGGAAAAGTAAGATCCGAAACAAGGGATCAAGATCGTGTTGCCATTTAAATCACTGTAAAGCATTGCTTATTATTATCGTGGTGATTTGTATTATTATCGGTCTTTGTGCTTTATATATGTATTCTTATAAAGACTATTAGAAATTATGCTATAAGAGGTTTGATCTCCAACTTTAGGTAAGGTCTGAAAGGAGAAAACTAATGAATATTTGGTGAGAACTTTAGGACTGTTACTATCAGGCATCAGCCTTGGGGCTATGAATCACATTAAAAACTAGTGTTTTGTGATTGTGTTATGTTCTTCTGTTATGTTCTTGTTTAGTGGAGTACAGTTTGTATATGTGTGTGTATTTTCAATATTGCGTCTAATTAATCATACCAAATTTTTGTGGTATTCACCCTTCTCTAACATCAAAATTGATTCTATAAGTAGTATCAAGACAAGTCACTTTAGAGGTCTAACAATTGATAAAGCAATTTGCTCGATGGCTATATGCAAGAGGGTTATAGCACAACTCGACATTCACTTTTTGATGGTTCAAACTTTTCGTATTGATGGAATAAAATGGAGTGTTATTTAATGATGGATATAGAAATATGGTCCGCGGTCAAAAAGAGTTTCATGATTCTTATGAATGAGGAGGAAAGGACATTAGAGTGTTGATGGTGCAAAAGAAAGGTCAAACAAATGCTAAGGTCATAATCCAATTCGGATCCTCTGTCTTGAAATTATATTTGTTCTCGTGTCCCAATCAGAAAACGACAAAGACATGAACAATGTTTTGCGTGCAAAACACGTGCTTTCTATGCCAAAACCCACTCGCTGAATCCTTCTTCTCCCGAAAGCTTTCTTTGTGCCCTAACCTGAACTCCAGCCGAACCCCTTTGCTTCCGCTGTCAACGGTCGCCGTCAACGCCATCTCCATCCCTTCCCGAAGTTGACGACAGTCATCTCCGTCCCCTCCTGAAGTCGACGGTCATCAGTAGCTTCATCTTTGTCCAACTTGGTACTTTTCTTCCTCCCCCTCTACCATTCTTCCTCCTCCCTCTCCCCCCTTCTCCAGCCAATATCTATATGTTTCTACAGTTTGATTTGGGTGAAAATAAAGCATAAGAAAATGGAACCTACAATCCTGTATGGTTTATCATACTTTTGTTTATATAGTTTGTTGTGGGAAATTTGAATATACTGTTGTTGGGTTGCTACTCATTCCTTTGTTAATAAAAAATTATATCTTCTTTTCTAACTATACTGAAACATGTGATAATTGTTATAATTACATCATATATGTGAGGTGTAATAGTTTTGTTGTTTTTTTTTTCAAAAATAAAAAAAATAAAAGATATAATATCAATACCCTAGCTCATTCCCCAATTTTTAAAATTTGCATTTCTTGATTGTTTTTTTTCAAGATCAAGGTAATTATCATGGAGTCGTCGTTGGTTGAATCTATGAGTTATCGTAGGTTAAATTTTGATGCAAACGAAGACTGTAGTGTAGGACCGGTGCGGCCGGCTAGAAGGGGGGTTGAATAGCCCTATAAAAATAAAAACAAAAACACCCTTCTCAAACTTTAAACTAACACTTGTAGATAAAATAGAAAAGCAATAAATCAAAAACAGAAAAAGACGAGACACCAGATGTTTACTTGGTTACAACCGGGAAGGTTGTTAATCCAAGGAAAATGATCGCACTACTATCTTCTTCAGGCGGAGAAGCCTCTTTTACAATAATGTAGGCACAGAAAGAAAGAAGCTAATTTAAACAGTGGAAGCGCACAAGCGTTGTTACAATTTCTGAACTGATTGAAAAGCTTCTGGACCAAGGCTATATTTATAGCCTTGGTCGGGGCGCCTGAAAGGGTTCCGGGCGCCCTGGGGGGATAAATTTTATCCCCCAACGTTCAGATCGAGATAAATCTCGATCTGGTCAACATTCAAGGTCTGGGCGCTCGGAAGCATTCCGGGCGCCCCGGACTTCTCCAGGCGCCCCGAATGATTTCGGGCGCCCCGGAGTCCAAAGTCAACAGAAGTTGACTTTTTTGTCTGGAACCTCTTCTCCGGTTCAGTCCCGCCTCGGTCCGGTTCTTCTACTCCGGATCCGCTTGCTTGGGTGATCTTTGTCATTCGGAAAAGGGCACACCCGAACCTAACTTCCGGTCTTCTCGAGCGTGCTTCCCTCCGGCTTCTCGTCCATCGGAATCGCCGCGTGTTTCTTTCTCGTCTGCCGGCGCACTCATCCGCAATCTTCGTCGCTCGGACGCACCGCGTGCCGTCCTTCTCGCTAGCTGCGTCTCTTGCTCCTCGAGCAGTCTTCCGCTCCAGCTTTCGTCCCTCGGAACCACCGCACGCTTCCTTCTCGTCTGCCGGTGTACTCTTCCGCAGCTCCTCGTCCCTCGGACGCACCGCGTGCTGTCCTTCTCGCTAGCTGCGTCTTCCACTCGATTACCTGTGCTCCTAAGCTCCTGCACACTTAGACACAAGGTTAGAAACACACAGGACCTAACTTAACTTGTTGATCACATCAAAACAACCTTGGGGTTCCAACAATCTCTCCCTTTTTGTTGTAAGCAACCCAAGTTAAACTAGGGTAAAAATAGACATAAAATAAACTTAACTAAATTTGTAATTTAAGTGCAAAAAATAAAACAAGTTAAATTTTGGTCTACCTCCCCCTAGACTTATACTTTTCCTTCTCCCCCTTTGATCACAAAAAAATGGGATTTCAAGAAAAAATCTAAGGGTTAAAACTTAAAAAATTTGAGATCTTTTTTAAAAAAAATGGCAATAATAAATAGTCTCTGAAAATTTTAAGTAAAATTTTAAGAAAATTTTCTAAGTGAAAAAAAAAATCCTAAAAAACTTAAGCAGAAATTTTCAATTTCAAACAGCTTTTAACTTAGGTAAAAAAAAAATATCTTCTGAAAATTTTTCTAAGTATAGTAAAGAATTTTTCCAAAGAAGAAAAAAAATTAAAAAAAATATTTCTAAGTAATTTTTTTTAAATTTAAGTCTTTGAAAAAATTATAAAAAAATTCTAACTTAAGATTTTTCTAAGTAAGATTTTCTAAGTTAAAATTTTACGTAAAAGTATTTTTTTAATCATAAAAATATTTTTGAAAAAAATGTTTGAAAAACTTTAAAAGCATTAATTAATTCTAATTTTAATGATTTGACAGAAAGTTAATTAAATATTTATTTCAATATTTTGGCTTCCAGGTCATGGCGAGACACTAGGCCTTCTTGGTTATTGGAGCAACAACCACTTCCTTAGTCAAAGCCTCATAGAGAAATTCATTATTTAATTTTCTCACTGAAAGTGCTAATTTTTATTAATATTTAAACTAAGCAAGATTTAGGAACCCAATAAAGGTTCCAGCCTACTAGATTGATTAAAAATTTCTTAGGGACATATTTTCTAGAGATATTCCTAATTTGTCCCTGGTGATATTTAAAGTACTAATTTAAATTATTAAATCTTCTAAAATTGGTTTTAGGTGAACATGTATATTTTTTCAAGTTGTCTATTTGAATTTTCAAATTTTGATTTTCTAATTGTAATTTTTCATTTCCCAATTTTGATTTATCTAATTCTTCTAAAGGACAGGATTTAGCTAAAATTATTTTTAAATTTTTGATTTCCTTTTCTAATTTACAGCGGTCTTTAGTTAATAACTTAACAAACTTAAAAAGTTTATCGGGAGGAAGAGAACGTACCTGACTTACCTTGTCGAGCTCGTTGTCTGTTTCTCCCCCTGAACTGCTGCTTGCTTCCGACGTGGCTCCCCCTTCATCAATGCCCTCGATGCTCATTTCAGAAGAGCTTGACTCGCAGTCGTTGTCTTGATGACTTTCCATTAGAGCAAGTCCAGAGAATGCCTCGACTTCCGACTCCGATGACGTATCGTCTCACGTCATCTTTAGGGCATTTCACTTTTGGATAGGCTTCTTACCCTTCTCCTTGTCCTTGTTCTTCAGCTTGGGGCAGTTGTCCTTGACGTGCCCTTCTTCGTCGCAGTGGTAGTAGCGGATCGTCCTTTTCTTCTTCCCCTGCGGATGGTTAGTAGATCTGAATTTACAAAGTTTCTTGAATCTTCTTACCATCATTACCATTTCCTCGTCGTCGAGAGAAGATTCCGACTCTGGTTCGTCTCTCGAAGTTTTGAGGGCGACATTGTTCTTGGGCTCCTTCATTCCTGTACATCTTGACTCATGCACTTCAAATGTTGAAAAGAATTCTTCTAACAAAATTTTTTCTAAATCTTTAGAAATGTAAAAGGTATCTACTAATGATGCCCATTTGGTATTTCTAGGAAAGGAATTCAGTGCGTACCTGAGCGAATCTCGGTTACTTACCTTTTCTCTGAGATTTGAAAGTCTGGTAATAATTTCTTTTATTCTCGAGTGTAGATGCGCGACTGTCTCGTCTTCCCCAAGTCGCAGGCTGGTGAGCTGATTGCGAAGTAGATCTCTTCTGGCGAGCTTGGCTTCGGACGTCCCTTTGTGTAACTCGAGGAACTTCTCCCAAAGTTCCTTTGCCGAGTCGTAGTGCCCGATCCTGTTGACTTCTTGAGGTGGAAGAATGCTTAGCGGATGGTATTCTACTTTGCCATTCGCCACGTATTCAGCCTGCTCCTTTTTTGTCCATTGACATTTTTCCTTACCTTCCAGAGCTACAAAGCCAGATTCCATTGTTAAAACTAATTCAAAATCTATTGTAAAAAAATACCTGCATCAATTTTTTTCAGGTGGCAAAGTCCCCTTCGTATTTCGGTGGGTGGATGCTTGGTCCAACCATCTTGTTGCTTCGTTCGGTGGTTAGTCCTCCTGAAGCACCTCGGCTTTGATACCACTTGTAGGACCGGTGCAGCCGGCTAGAAAGGGGGGTTGAATAGCCCTGTAAAAATAAAAACAAAAAACACCCTTCTCGAATTTTAAACTAACACTTACAGATAAAATAGAAAAGCAATAAATCAAAAACAGAAAAAGACGAGGCACCAGATGTTTACTTGGTTACAACCGGGGAGGTTATTAATCCAAGAAAAATGATCGCACTACTATCTCCTTCAAGAGGAGAAGCCTCTTTTACAGCAATGTAGGCACAGAAAGAAAGAAGCTAATCTAAACAGTGGAAGCACACAAGCGTTGTTATAATTTCTGAACTGATTGAAAAGCTTCTGGACCAAGACTATATTTATAGCCTTGGTCGGGGCGCCTGGAAGGGTTCCGGGCGTCCTGGGGGGATAAATTTTATCCCCCAATGTTCAGATCGAGATAAATCTCGATCTGGTCAACATTCAAGGTCCGGGCGCTCGGAAGCATTCCGGGCGCCCCGGAGCCCAAAGTCAACAGAAGTTGACTTTTTCATCCGGAACCTCTTCTCCGGTTCAGTCCCGCCTCGGTCCGGTTCTTCTACTCCGGATCCACTTGTTTGGGTGATCTTTGTCATTCGGAAAAGGGTTCACCCGAACCCAACTTCCGGTTTTCTTGAGCGGACTTCCCTCCGGCTTCTCGTCCCTCAGAATCGCCGCGTGTTTCCTTCTCGTCTGCCAGCATACTCATCCGCAGTCTTCGTCCCTCGGACGCACCGCGTGCCGTCCTTCTCGCTAGCTGTGTCTTTTGCTCCTCGAGCAGTCTTCCGATCCAGTTTTCGTCCCTCGGAACCACCGCACGCTTCCTTCTCATCTGCCGGTGTACTCTTCCGCAGCTCCTCGTCCCTCGGACGCACCGCGTGCTGTCCTTCTCGCTAGCTACGTCTTCCACTTGACTACCTGTGCTCCTAAGCTTCTGCACACTTAGACACAAGGTTAGAAACACATAGGACCTAACTTAACTTGTTGATCACACCAAAACAATCTTGGGTTCCAACATGTAGAACAAATGAGTTTGATGTTATTGATGAGGGTATCGACTCTACCATATTATTGATAAGTTCTGACTCATCTATCACAAAAGAATTGATGCCAAAAATGGGTATAGAATTTAAGATAGAAGAGGATGCCTATGAATATTTTTATTTGAAATATGCTAAACAAGTTGGATTTGGCAAAAAGAATAAAAGCCACAATGATAAATCGGGTAAATTAGTTGATAGGATTTTTTTATTGTAGTGCGCAAGGTAAAAGGGGAAGGACAAATGAGATATTTATGTGAAATCAAGTCGTTCTGAAACAAGGTTTGATTATGAGGCTAAAATGAAGGTTAGTTGTCGAAAAAATGATAACTTTAAGGTGGAACAATTTGTCAAAGAGCATAATCATTATCTTTCAAGTTCAAACAAAACTCACTTCTATAGATGTCATAGGAATATATTTTCTTTTACAACGATATAGATTGAGATGGTAAGTGATGTGGGAATCCCCCCAAAAGAACAAGTATATGGGAGGGAGAATTTAGGTTTTATTCCTGATTACAAAAATTACTTGCGATCCAAAAGAACAACATATATGAGAGTTGGTGATATAGGAGGTGTATTAGATTATTTGCAAAAAATACAGTTTGATGATCCTAATTTTTTTTTTATATTATTCAAGTTGATGAAGATGATTTAATAACTAATATTTTTTGGTATGATGCTAAATGAGAACTGATTATGATAATTTTGGAGATGTTGTTTGCTTTGATACAACCTACAGGAAAAACAATGAAGGTCGTCCAATTGCGTTGTTTGTAGGTGTTAATCATCATAAGCAATCCATAATTTTTTGTGCAATTTTATTATATAATGAAACCTCTTTGTTGTTTGAGTGGTTGTTTGATACATTTACGAAAGCTATGTGTGAGAAAAAATCAACAACTATTCTTACAGATCAAGATACAACAATAGCAAAGGCTTTAGCTTCCAAATGGTCTGAAACACATCATCATTTGTGTATTTGACACATTTATCAAAATGTCGCAATACATTTGAGTGGAGTTTTTTTTTTAATTTCAAAGAGTTTACTAAAGATTTTTTCTCATGTATATATGATTTTGATGAAGAGAAAGATTTTAGTTCAACTTGGAAAATAATGTTGACCAAGTATGCACTTGAAGACAACGATTGGTTGAGACTTTTGTTTTGCATAAAGGAAAAATGAGCTTTAGTATATGAACGACAAATGTTTTGTGTGGATATTACTACAACCCAAATAAGTGAGAGCATGAATAGTATTGTGAAAAGGTATGTTACGTATTAACACAAGTTTTTAGACTTTTTCAATCACTTTCAAAGATTGCTTGATGAGATATGAGGAGTTAAAAGCAGATTTTAGATCAAATACAAGTGTTCCATGTTTAGTGTATCCAATTAAAATTTTAAAGCGTGTAAGTTGTATTTATACTCCTGAGGCATGCAAGTGTTTTAAACAAGAGTGGTACAAATCTCATGATTCTAGTGTAGAATTTTGTGAGGATATTGAATCACATACAAAATACAAAATTACTTCTCACAAAAAGAGTTATCATCATATAGTTACATTTGATTCATCGAGTCAAAAAATTGAGTGTAGCTATAGAAAATATGATTTTACTAGGATTTTGTGTTCTCATATTTTGAAAATATTTATGATGAAAAATATCATGAAGATCCCAAGTGAGTATATATTGAAAAGGTGGACACGAAAAGCAAAGGGTGGATACTTTGGAGTTATTGATTTAATTGCAAACAAAGGTAGTTTGGATCCAAAAACTTGCAAGGTTATGATATTTTGTTACATGAAACATTGCCATAAAGTTCATAATCCATAAACATGATTAACTTTTCATAATTTAAAAGGTTTGTAAGTTTGTATATGATGCACCAATGAGACATGAATACATCTATCTAAAATTGAATATAAAATTTAACGACAAAGTATATATGAGATAAAAATACTAATGATACAAGACTAATATCCATCCATAAATAAATAAAAAAATCAAATGTCGACATCATCTATAATTACATTTCTTTATGACATTACAACACTAGCACTACTTAACCAAACCAACTAACAAACAAAACAAGTATACAACCAAAAGAATTAAGTTCACTATCACTAATATCGAGATCATAGGCGGTACATTCTAATTTTTCATATTATGTCCAGGATAAGCAATGTGTTCACTTTCTACCCTTGACTACACTCTTGGCAACATCCTAAAATGTATATTACTGGTGTCTTCATTTAGTCCAGTATCAGACTTCACCCACTTTAACCATACATGCTGCTTACATCCATAATATAGTCTTCCTGGGTTCTTGATTGATCTAGAGACTAGCATCAATGCTCTTAGTTCGCAGTCCCTGCATCATACAGTTTCAAATTTGGTATGGTCGATATTACTATTACTTGATGATGTCATTCAATAGCAACCTAAAAAGTAAAATTCGACAAAATTAAGCTAAACAATAGCAGTTTACATAAGTAATGGGAAATCATACAATTTTATGAATAATTTGACAAACTTCACTCAAAGTAGCTACAACTTACATTAAATACCTAAATTTTATGGCACATCATATTTTTCAAACAAAAAAAGATAAATAATGTATAATATTGTATGTCAAAAACTTGATTTACCATCTATTCATAAAATGTGTAACAATATCCTATACTAAAGCTAATTAAGAGAATCCCATCAGAGTCCCAAATTAGATAACAGTATTTAGAATGAGATAAAAAAAAAATCAAATTGTATGTTTTAAGTGTAGAAAAAATTAGCACTACAAACTTAGATGTCCTACAACAAGGAGAAAACTCTAATGTCATTCGATGAAGGAGGTACCATCCACATCCAAATTATTAATGACCAACGAGCACACAATGTGCTTCTTTTATAAAACTAAATATCAGATGACAAGCAAACTACTAAAGGAATGCTCTACAAATATTTATTTTATATAGTTTTTTATTAACAAAGGATAAAAAAAGGAATGCAATAGCAATTCAACAGCAGTATATTTAAATTTCCCACAACAAACTATCTAAATAGAAGTATGATAAACCCTACCACAAATATATATATCAAAATTTGGGGGTTGCAGGTTCCATTTTCTTATGTTTTATTTTCGCCCAAATCAAACTATAGAAACATATATATATTGGCAGGAGAAGGGGTGAGAGGGGGAGGAAGAATGGTAGAGAGGGAGAAAGAAAAGTACCAAGCTGGAAGAAGATGAAGCTGCTAGCGACCGTTGACTTCAGGAGGGGACGGAGATGGTTATTGTCGACTTCGTGAGGAGACGGAGATGGCTGTCGTCGACTTCGTGTCATGCCCCGAGGGTATACTTATCTACCAAATTGGACGGTACCCTTTAGTGATAATATAGGAAATATGATATTAAACCAATTCAAGCCAACATAAAAATATCGATGTAATATAACGATACCAGGTCACAAATGACAATACGTGTATGTATGCATGTATATGTGAAACACTCAAAAATCCAGAACAAAAGGAACAATAAATATAAGGAAGGGAAACAATGAAACTAAGCAGCTCAACATAAATCCAACTCTAGTGGGGCTGGCAGCCAGGACCTCTGAGCGACATAACACCTCCTCTATCTGCTAACCTGAAAGTCAAGGAAAAAATAGAGGGTAGTGAGCACAATCACTCAGTGGGTAAAAGAAGATAGTGCATGAATAATATACTGATAGGAGATCACAAGAAACAATCTCAAGTAAAATACTTACTAACCAATACAGGTGTCCCAACATAATCACCATCTAAGCACAAGTATAATCAATAACATAGCACTTCACTAATTTGCTTAACCAAGTATAACCAGTAAATCAGGAGCACATACAATACATCCAAACCTGCACGAACAAATACATTATCGATATATAGCAAATATATATCAAACACTCACAGCAGGAGAACACTCTACCACGGATGGTCCCATGGGCAGTCAGGGTAAATGACTAGTCACTGTCCGTGGGAGAACGCTCTACCACGGATGATCCCGTGGGCGGATAGGTACTACAACAAAAATGTTAAAAGACAACACCACAACGACAATGATTTTATAAAAAACTATTGTAAATTTAATAAAAGACAACGATTTTTTATAAAACCGTTGTCTTTGAGCTCCCATAAAATACAAAAGACAACAGTTTTGTGAAAACTGTTGTCAATGAGCGATTTTATTTTAAATCAACAACGCATTTTACAACAGTTATCTAAAACCATTGTCTTTAACTTTATTCTCTCGCCATTTTTCTCTTCGACCGTGTTTTGTTTTCCCTATTTGCCAAAAACTTTTGGCGCCGTGTTTTCCCCCTTAGTCTTCTCGAACATTTTCTTTCCCTCTCCTTATACATTCTCTTCACACTGCAAACCCTTGATGTTTCACCCTAGTTTACCCGACCTGATCTCGAGCCGTCGATTTCAATTTTTTGCCTCTTCTTCCAGGCTCCTCCTCACCTCCTCTTCTTATCCTCTTTGCTTTTGCCTCTACATCCCATCGATCACTCCTCTCCTATGGCGTAGAACCCTAATCTTAAGGTAAAGTTTACGATTTCTCATGATTTCTATGATTTTTGTGTGTTTTTTTACTTTTTTGGGCGGATCTGATTGTCTTTGCTGCAGATCTCGCCATGAAGAGGGGGAAATCAAAGACTGACACTCCCAAGAAGGCTAATACGAAGTGAGATTCCATTTCTCCTTTTAATGTTCTTAGCAGATCGATCGGTGTTGAAAAAGTGTGATTTTGGGAGGGGGGGGGGGGGATTTGATGCTTGTTTTCTTCTCTCTAAAGGCTTTTGGTGAAGAAGGGACTGGAACGTGCAGCAAAGAAGCCAAGGAAGTCCAAAGCTAGCAAGGATCCCAACACGCACAAGAGGCCTTAGAGTGCCTTCTTCGAATTCATGTGAGATCCTCTCTTATCGGCTCATCGATTTACTTTACCCTTCTTTGTACGTCGTTGCTCACTCGATCATCTCGGCAGGGAAGAATTTTGGACGACGTTCAAGGAAAAGAACCCTAATAACAAGTCAGTCGCAATGATTAGATTTCCTCTTCCTTTCCCCTACATATCTTTCTACTCCATAATTGATTTTTTTTTCTCTTCGATTTTTTACCACCATAATAAGTGCATCAATTTGATCTGAACAGGTTACTAAAGCTGGAGGAGACAAGTGGAAATCTTTGACGGAAGAAGTAAGTAATCAATAGCAACGCATGATTGCTAATTCAATCGAACACCCTCTTTCTTCCTACTTTTTTTCTTTACTTTTGCATCGGTCAAAGCAGATCATTGTTGACAGGGAAAAAGATCTTTTGCATGAGAAGGAGGTGGCTATCAAGCAGCTAAAGTGTGATGGCCTTCAAGGGAACAAAGACAATGATTATATACATTAAGGAAGCATATGTCAAAGTCCTTACAAGGTTGGGTCTAAATTATTTGCTGCATACTGGATGATAAAGATAGAACTGTATCAAATATTGATGGTGGCATTATTCAATCTGATGCTAACTTGCAAGTCAACTATTTTGAAGGATGATTCATCTGAAATTAATTTGTTGGTTCAAAGAATTTTGTATCAATGTCTTGTAGCCCCAAAGGTACCATCCACTTTAAATATTGTCTTGGAGTAAAATCTTCATGGATCAATCCGAAGACAAATGTGAGGATGTTGGTGATAAACCAGGAATGGTGGTCATAGTCTTTATTAGTGGTAATGATTTGCAAAATGAGTATACTAATTATGCCTACAAAACTTTGCAAATGGTTGGTTGGGTTAGATAAACTTCAAACCGCTATCTGTGAATATTAGATGATTTGACGATTTCAGGTTCTTAGTTTTCTTACACTATTTTGCTACAGATGCCACCATGAAAGATTCTAACAAGGAAAATGCTACAAAGAAGTATCTATTAAACATGTTCGGTGCAATCTCAGCACCCGCAACATTTGCTAAGTTTCATCCTATGTCTGGAAAGGTTGCTGCTGCCCACACAACCAATCCAATCCATGTAACCTCTGGGTTTATTCGCATCTATAGTTCAACCATATCATAAAATGTCATGCACGGGCCCTCCCAGAAGAATGGACATGCACATTGCATGCTTTCCTACAGCGTGCCTGATGAATCTACGAGAAAGCGTCAGGTTAATCCTGTGTCAATGGTGATCCAAGGAGGCATGTACTTATTCTTAGTCTCATGGCTAATTCTTACCATTATCTACAAAGCGGCGGCTGGATACATGACAAGAAAGAAGGTTATACAAATCAAGTAAGATTTGACTGACCTGAACATTTATATTTCCACATCCAGTGCAATTGAAGAAACTCAGGTACTAGGATTATTTAGTGCCCTAATAGATAAACAATAGCTAGTTTAACATTTTATACACTAAGTTATTCAACAACACATGGCAATTGTATTACAACATTTCGTTGTAATTTGTTGGGAAAAATTCTGATCCCAATTGGCCCCTCGTATTTGCATGGGGCTTTTAATGTGACACTCGAAGTTTCATTCATCTCATTTAATCTTTGTTTAGTTATCTCATGACTACATTTCAGTGTGATTTCTAGTTAAAGTTCTTTCCAATTTAACCTCTGAAGTTTGTATTGTAGGTTTTGATTTAACTAAGTTTAGTTGCCTCATTTTAGCTTCTGTTGTGTTTTTTGTTTTTTTAACTCATGTAGTTCAATGAAATAATGGGTCAAGCTTCCGGATCCAAGTTCGGTCTAGAGAAGGACCATAGTGAGTACTTAACCAAATACCAAAGGTTTCATTGATTCAAATGAAACTTGAGGAACTAAACTTAAGTATTCAAACCTCTATCATGATCATAGATATTAGCTAAGTCTCAACTTATTAGGAAGTAAGAAATGACCCCTCTTTCTTCTTTAGAAATCTAGCACATCATATTAATATTTTTTTTTCTTCTTTTCATCCTAAAGGAAAGTAACCTTCAAGATGTTTAATTGTAATTTAGCAGGTTTGAGTGTTGATTTCATTTTTTTTTATAAAGATGACATAAAGAGGAATAGAAAAAAAAAGTGTCAAATGGTCAACTCTAACCTAAAATGACCATTAAAGGCCCTCATTGGAGCTGATCTTGGCGGCTCTAGGTCATACTGAGACTATCAGGTTGTCATGTATTGCAACAGACATTTCCATCGAGACAAAATTCATATGCACTAGTATTGCTATGGGGTGGTACACTTTGTCTAATCTTTGATGATATGGTTCAATTAATTGCTAAACCCTATATTAAAAAATAATTGCCTGCTGTTTAGAGTGTAATGTGAGCCAATCAAGTTTGGTTTTATTGACGCATCTATAACTACCTACCTTACATAGATGGAGTTGTTTTGCTAGCAGGTACATACCGGCATTGTTCTTAAATAAACAGAGGTTTTAGCTAAAATCTAGACTTTGAATCGTCTTTGATCAACTCAATGATAAGCACAATATTATCAGCACTTTTGAGCATTTTTGCATATTTTGAATAAACTACAATAACATCCTGTCTAATGTGCTTCTATCTAAACATGAAATGCAGCCTACTGCTTCGGACAAGGGGAAGCCCACAAAGTTGCATAAGAGAAAGCATTAGATTGGGTCACTGTAGTTCGACATGAGGCAGAAGGAAATGAAACTCGCAGAACGTCGTTCCAGGGGTCTTCTGAGCAAAGCAAAGTAGAATCTGGCAATGAGATATTCTCTAGGTTAAACAGAGATTTGATTCAATTCCCACTATTAAATCCAGATTTTT
This sequence comes from Zingiber officinale, assembly GCF_018446385.1. Lineage (NCBI taxonomy): Eukaryota > Viridiplantae > Streptophyta > Magnoliopsida > Zingiberales > Zingiberaceae > Zingiber > Zingiber officinale. The sequence continues at coordinate 68,258,515 of NC_055998.1, forward strand.
GTACTGGCCTCTGTGTGATTTCATTACATTTAAGTTTGCCCTAGTTCAATTACAGGTAAATCCTCACTGTTTTGTCACTATACAGCATGGTATGGTGAAGATTGGACTTTTTGATGGAGCTAGTATGAGGAAGACTGGATTTATTATGGAACTGATGATCAACAATATTAGAAATGGTTGGCATGAAAGAATCAGCAAGTGAGAAAGAGGAGTCCAATGAAATCCTACAAGTTGAAGATTGTGATGGGACTTGGGTTGACAATAATTAAGTGCAATCCTACATGGCATGAACCACCATCACAAGTTTCTAGTCTTTTGGTTATTGCTCATTACTTGTAAATAGAGTTTATTTGTTTATTTGTAATTGGGATAAATTTTATTTGAACATGAGATATGTTTCTTCTTTTGTGATTGTAATTCTTGTATAACTAACATTTTGAATGATATTGATGTGGGGAATATTCTTTCTTGATTATGATTCTTTATTATATATTTAAATTGAAATAAGATATATTGGTATTAAAAGATAATAATTTAAAAGACAACGGTTTAAAACCGTTATTGTTGTCTATCACCCTCAAAGACAACGGTTAAAAACCGTTGTCGTAGCCCCAAAAATGGTTGTAGCTAGCAGTACTGTTTTAAAAATGCTCTAAATAACAACGGTTTTAAACCATTGTCTTTTCATTCAAAGACAACGGTTTAAAATCGTTGCAAAACTGTTGTCTTTTCATTCAAAGACAACGTTTTAAAACCGTTGTCGTAGCCCCCCACTTTTAACAACACTGTCAATTACAACAATTTTAAAGGGCTACGACAACAGTTTTTAACCGTTGTCTTTTAATGTTTTTATTGTAGTGTATATATCAATGGTCACTAACGACTTTGTCACCTACGCATGAGAGACAGGATATACTAACAGTCGCTGATGACTCTCTCAACCACGAATAGAAGACAATGATCGACAGGATATACCAACAGTTGTTGACGACTCTCTCAACCACGAATAGAAGACAATGATCGACAGGATATACCAACAGTTGTTGACAACTCTCTCAACCACGAATGGGAGACAATGGTCGATAAGGTATAACAACCAAGGGTCTAATAGGATCTTCGAAATCTTACACTATGGTATAATTCTACTAATGTATAGGTGTGAGCCTATATAACAAGTAAGGATCTACTAGGATACTCGATAGCATATACTATAATATAATCCTACTAATATATAGGCAGAAAATAGACAATCAGGTCCCCAAAATACTAGTTAACTAATCTCATCAAGAGAATACTAGTCATTTAGTACTAATATCTCAACTAATTCCATGGTATCATCACATATAATAAATAACGGGGTCAAGATCAAGTAATCCTAGAGGTTGATCTGAAGGGAAAAGCCTAATGGAATATGTTACGCCTCTGCTAGGGAGTGATTTTCATCAATTATAGGTTAGCACCATCTATATATATATATATATACAACTATACTACATATAATATCAATGCCCTGCAAGCACGAGGCTAAGTATATAAACATACAATAATACAAATTCACGAACATAAGTTGTAGGCCTAAATAACAATAAAGGTTCATTAGGATACTCAATATCCTACACCATAGTATGAAATAACAAATAAAAGTTTAGCCAGATGTTCAATATCTTATACTACGGTATGCTCATCCTACACTAAGGTCTGGTAATATCATGTATATATATAAACATAATCATGGATAATAAACAAGATTGCAAAGCTATCAATAATAGCTTAAAATATAAGAACAAATAATAACGTATCAAGCTTAGGGGCAAGATTTAAGGTAAGCGAGTAACTACGACCTAATTAAAACATGGCAGAAATCAATCATGCAATCAAAGCTATTAAAAAGATAAGCAAGATCTACCCACCTCAATGTAGCGTGTCTAAATCGTCTTCAAGTCCGTGAAATCGCATCGAGCTCAAATCCTACAAATATAGGATTAAGAGAATCAGAGAGTTTATTAATCAATAATCAAACCTTATTGATTAATTAATCAACTTCTTAATTTATTCATCCCTTAATTAACAAATCAACTAATTAATTAATTAATAATTCAATTAATACAATGTTTAGTAAAACTAATTTATCTATAATTACATCATATGATTAATTGTTCCATTACTTCAATTAATCAATAACTATCCACTCCATCGATTAATCATATTAATCATGTAATAACTAATTAATGAGTCAATGTTTCAAGGACCTCCATTAATTCCATTAGTCATTAACCTTACCTATTAATTAACTAAACGATTAATTAAACCCATTAATCAAGCATTAAAAGTAGAATTTAATTAGATTTTATTATACTCAAAACATTACCAATTCTTCTTCTTCGACGGTAGCTCGGTTGGGGGTGGCACGAGTGGAGGTAGAGACTCTCTATGGCGGTCATGCTTCGGGCAATAGTCATCGGGGCTGAGACGACATGGCTAATAAAGGCGGCGACAGTGTTCCGTCGGTCGGCAATGGCCTCAGTTTGCCGGCGACGGGGTTCGCAGCAGCGGTAGTAGCAGTAGCTTACGACCTGCAGGCGTGACAGGCACAGTGAAGTGAGGGTGGTCGACGGTGTCGTCGCTGGTAAGGCACAACAAAGGGTGCTGCACTAACGAGATGACAACACAAGGAGAGGAGACGACGATCATCGGTTGGAGGCTGACGGATCCTTGCTCATGGCGAGAGAGGTACTGGTGCCTGGTGGCATCGACTGCGTTTCGAGCAGGGGAAGCACACGGATGGAAGAGGGGGAAAAGAAAAGGTGGCCGACACTGGCTGCTCGTGAGGACGACAGAGTAGAACAGGTGGCTGCGTGGCGTCGGTCCTTCTTGTCGCGGAACAACACCGCGCGTGGGTAGGGGAGGCATGCAACAGAGATGAATAAAGGACTTAAGTTTTGATTAATAAACTTAGGTTTATATCTTCAAACAACTCCTAACTTAATTGAATATTATAAACATACTTTATATTCTACCCGTTTATCCCTATAAAATATAAAATGATTCATATAAAATCCATAAAAATATCAAAAAAATTCTAAAATTTATAGAAACTCTTTTATATTTATTTCTTTATTTATTACCAATTATTTTATTCGTATTTTCATATAGAAATTCTATTAGATCAAATTTTAACCAGTTTAAGATTTCCCTCCTGGATATTTATATAAATAAATATATATATATATATTTAATTATATTTAAATATATATTGGGAGGGGACGGAGATGGCATTGATGGCTACCGTCGACAGCGGAAGCAGAGGGGGTTCAGCTAGAGTTCGAGTTAGGGCACAGAGTGTTGGTGCAGCGGACCCGGCAAGAGGGGGTGAATTGCCTACAAAATAAGAGTATACCCTCCTCAAGGGTTTCAACTCAAAAATACAACACTAATAAAAAGTAAAATTAGCAGAAATAAAAAGGAGACCAGCAATTAACTTGGTTACAACCAAGACGGTTGTTAATCCAAGATGGTTGAACAACTCTACTAGAGTATCTCTTTCACTGTAGGCGGAGAAGCCTTTTTACACACTTAGAACGCTCAGAGGTTGCTAGAAATGATTACAGAGTTGATTGCTTGAATGAATGAATATTTCCTAGCTCCAGGGGCCTTTATATAGCTCCTGGAAAGTCTATCCCGAGGGTCCAAGGTGCCTCCAACAAGGTTCAAGGTGCCTCGAGCCAAGTCAAACAGATAAAGTTCTATCCGCGCACAAACGGTCGAGTTGACCCGGGCTGAGGCGCCTCAAACAAGCTTGAAGGTGTCTCAAAGGTTTGAGGCGCCTCCAATGCTTGATTGAGGTGCCTCAAAGGTGGAGGCACCTCCAATCTTGATGGAGGCGCCTTGAGCTGCATTTCCAGCTCGCTTTCTCCTTTGCTTTGGCTTCCGAAGCTCTGTTTTCTTGGGTGATTTCGGCCAACCGAAATAGGGCTCACCCGAACCCAATTTTCGACATTCTCCTCGAGCAGTTTTCCATCCCGGCTTTATATCCCTCGAACGTCGTGCATGTTTTTCTCGCCCATCGGTGTACTCTTTCGTAGCTCTTTCGTCCTTCGGACGCACCGAGACCGTCGGCTCTCTTCCCGTACCGTCCTTCTCGCTAGCTGCGTCTTCCACTTGACTTCCTGTGCTCTTAAGCTCCTGCACACTTAGACACATGGATCAAAAACAAACAGAACCTAACTAACTTGGTTGATCACATCAAAATAACTGATCCTGTCCGAATCGCCGAACTAAAGGACGCTGGGCACGTGGCGCACTCCTAGTCGAGGGTGTAGGCCTCCGTCTGGTCGCACGAATCTCCGGCGAACCTGCACAGAAGTCGGGCCGGGAAGGGGTTTCCGGCGGCGACCCTCCGACGCTCAAGTCAGGTAAGCAGACAGCAAAAGGTGGCTCCAAAGCTTGTAGAGTGCGTACCTCCGGCGAAGTAAGAGGCTCTTTATATAGAGCGGTGAAAGAACTAGTGCACGTCCACCGAGGCGCATACGTGTCCGCAGCCCATACCTCGGTATGTACCTGTCAGAGAGCTTACCTGACACCATACTGCTACAGTCCAATCACGTCTTCGATGGGACAACAGAACACCTTGTTGTCAGACTTAGAGTATGGCCTAGCCGTAGGACTTGACGGCTGTCAGAAGATGTTCCTATCCTTCATCCACCGCCCGGCCGGGATGTCCGTCCGGACGGCTTTAATTCCCTGCGCCGGCCGGCCGGAGCGCCCATTATGTCCTGCCTTCTCTTAGGCCTTCCGCTCGGTCATTATTTACTATTTCATTGAGCGTCGGAACCCCGACCCCTGTCAGGGCGTCTTTCACTATCAAACGTTTACGGGCAGGCTGCTCGACCTTTCCTTTTTTCATGTGTCCGGTCGGCTCACCCTTTTTCGACGGACCACCTGGCCTTTTGACCTCCACGTGGCGTTGACCCCTTGTTAGGGGGTCCCGGGCTCTTACCAGGTCCCGGGCTCTTACCACCGGATCACTTGCCTTCCCCTCGAGTCTAGTCGAAGGAGGCGAAGTCCGACTGACTGGACTGCCGATCTGACTGAGCATTGGGCCGCTCGGCCAGGCATAAGGATGCTCATCCGTTCGGCGGTATCTTGCCCATGCCTTGTGTTTTCTTGGAATCCATGTCCGATGCTCTCCCCTACTACCCATCACGTGCGCTGCGCACAGTAAGGGGAGCTCATTAAATGCGACCAATATCCTGCTGACACGTGGCGATCGTGCGTTTGTCAGCGTATGGCAGTGGCGTCACTTCCGATGGGACAGCCGCCGTTTGAAATGAACGGCTGGATGATGACCTCGTTATCAACGACCTGGATCGGACGGTGGAGGTTGCTCCTGGGCGGCGATATAAAGCGCACGACTCCGTTTCCGCCGCATTGTTGCTTCCTCCTCCTCCAGCGCTCCTCTGCCCGTTTTTTTCTCCGGCGACCTCGCCCCTCAACTCTTCGGCAACCCCAGGCCCCCGTCGATCATCTTTCTTGCTCGTAAGACCCTCTTTCTCGTTCCCAACGTTTCCTTCTTGTTGTTAATCGTTTCCTTCAGTCAGTTTTCCTCCATTCTTTGCTTGAACCTTCCCCTTTTGTCCCGCATTCCTGTCTTTCGATCATGACTAGTACTTAGCAGTCAACCGACGGTGCGCCGGGTCTATGGTACTCGACTATGGAAAGCCGTTTTGACGAGGAGGACGCGTTGCGTCTCACTCGGACTTACGACATTCCGTCCGACCACCAAATAGTATTAGCCACACCGGCCGATCGGCCTCATGAGCCACCGATCGACACAGTTCTTTTTTTCCGAGACCAATTTCTGGCCGGACTACGCTTCCCACCCCATGAATTTTTTCTGCAAGTCTGCAATTACTTCCGCATTCCGCTCGGCCAGGTAGTTCCCAACTTTATCAGGCTGCTGAGCGGAGTAATAGTTTTGTTCAAACTGAACGGCATCCCCTTAGACCCAAAAATCTTCCACTACTTTTACTATCCCAAGCAGGCCGAGTGGGGAACTTTTGTTTTTCAATCTAGGATAGGTTTCGTCCTCTTCGATGGCATGCCGAGCTCCAACAAACATTGGAAGGAGCACTTTTTCTATATATGTTTTTCCGAGCGGCCAACTTTTCGTACCAAGTGGCAGACGGCGATGCCAGCGCAGCCGGAGCTTGGCAAATTTAGAGGCGACGCGACCTACCTTCATGCAGCCGAACGGCTGGTTGGTCAGCGTTATCATATTGACAAGCTGCTCCTTTCGGGAGTAATGCACATATTTGGCTTGTCCTCTACCACAGCCGATCTGCCCTGCAGTATGAGTAAGTTCCCTTATCTTCCCGTTTGTTTTGTTCTAACTGATTTATTTTTTGGTACGTGAAGTCATGTGGCGCGAAGGCGTGAGAAGCTCAGTTGAAAGTCGCTCAGTTGAGGCGGTGACGAACAAAGAGCTCGTAGGCGAGGCCTTGGTCTAGCGATCCGACCGCAGAAGCAAGTGAGGGACTCGAATGCCCACAGGTTGCCGTGCCTCGCCTCCCTCGAGGAGGCGGGTGACTGAACCTCCTACCCAAGCCGGTGGAGGCCGTTCGGCCGGCGATGTTCCGCTAGTCACTCGAAGCGCCGCTGTGTCTGCCTCCACTCCACTTGATGAGCCACCGCCCGAGCGGGGCACGGATGCTCCGATGTTGTCCGGGACGGTTTCCCTCGAGAGTACTCCGACCCCACATGGCTCTCCGAGGGCCAGCTCTGAGGTGCCGCCATCCAACCCTTCTAGAACTCTGCGCCGTATCAGGCGTTTGGGCGACCTTCCCTCCTCGTCCACCGGTAAAGACGATGCCTCTCAGAGCGAGCCGAGCGGCTCAAATTTAATTAAGACCGTTCTGCGCCTCCCCTCAGAGGCATACATGGCTGTTGCTGATCGGCCAGTGGTCCCCGAGCAGCAGATCACCTTGACGGGCCCTCTTGCAAAAGCTTGGGAGGACGCTCGGCGCCGCATAAAAGCGATGGCTCCTGAGCAGCTCGGCGACAGCAACCTCCAACAGGCCACCGGGATATGTTCTTCTTCTTTATTCGTGTAATTGAATTAAGTTGTTAACCTTTTCCCCTTTGCTCGTAGAACTGGGTGGAGCAGATTGCCATTAGCAATGTCGAATGCGGAGGACGAATGAGAAAACTTAAAAGGGACAACCACCAATCGAGACGGGCCGGAAGGCCAAAAAATCAGGGCAGGCGGAAAGGGCTTCCGATCCCAGGTCGTTCGGCAGGCGATGATCAAGCAACGAGACAAGGAGATCAAGAGGCGACCACTAAGCTCCAGCCATCGAGGATATGGACGGATGAAGGGAGTGGTCCGGAGCAACGCATCAAGGACTGGATGCTCTGGCGGCTAGAAGGAGGAGCGCTCGGCCGATCTCAAGATTTGATGGAGACTTGCGGGATCTCAAGCCGCCATGACGCCGCCTCGCACGCTCAAAGAATATCAAGATGGAGTCGGCGATTGCGAAGTGAGGAAGGCGTATCTCCGCTCGGAAGATTTCGGGAGAAGTTTACCGACAAGATATCCCTCACTTTCAAGAAGCGATCAAAGGCGGCGGTGGATTACAAGACCGGGCCACGGCAGTCGGCCATCCTCCCAGGGACCTCGCGGCAGTGATGGACGCCATCCCGACACTCTCTTTGACTTTGGACGTGATAGCGTTTTTCTATGAACTTTTTGTATTCCGGTAGCTCGCCCAACTTTTTGGTCCACCCGAGGTATAATAGATAATCTTTTCTGTTCCTTCCACTTCTGTTTGGCAAGAAATTTTTCTCTCATCACGAATGAAGTGTTCTTTAAAACTCTTCCGCTCGGCACCACGCTCTACCGACAAGTCGATTGTTTTAATGTCTCTTTATCATGCGGTGAGAGCTCGGCGTTCTAACGAAGCCGCTCGGCGTTTACACGCTAATATCTTAACTTCTCTGACCAACTTTTGCTCAGGCCTTACCCCCAAAGGGTTTCCAGACACATTGGATAGCGCAGCCATCCGTATGTTGGTCTTAACGACCGAGCTATCGTTGATCGTATCATGTGAATGGCTATCCGCTGGACATTTATAAGGCCTGTCTCGTCCGACGCTTAACGTCCGGTCGTCGGCGCCGTCCTCGGACGGCTCGAGCTTCGGGCTCAACGCGTATAGGCGGCGTGCCTGTCTCGATATTAGTCTCGGCGGTCTTCCTTCGCCGCGTTTATAGACGCCGGCTGCGTCTCGATATTGCGTCGAGCTCGGCGGTCCTTCGGAGCGTTTATCAGCGTCGGGCTCGGTTTTAGCGTTTATAGACAGCCACCGTCTCTCGATATTTCTGCACGCTCGACGGTCTTGCCCGTCCGGGCGTCTCTTGATATTTAACGTCGGAGTCGGCGGTCTTCGGATGTTTATAATCGGCCTCTCGATATTTAACGTCGAGCTCGGCGGCCTCGCTCGGGCTTATGAACGCTTATAGGCCGTCTCGATATTTAACGGTCGAGCTCGGCGGTCTTCAAGTTAATTTTGATGCGGCCGTCCGAATCCATTGGCCATCCTTTGCATTAATTTTGCTTCCTGCATTACAAGGACATGGGCGACTAACATATACAAAAATGATTTACATTCGTGCACCTTTCACCCCGCTCGATAAGGTGGAGATGATTCGCACTCCATGGTCGATCCAGCTGCCGTCCATCCTCATCCTCGATCGGAGCTTCTCAATAACCTTGAAGGGCCTGAAGCTTCTAACTGCGACATCGCCGATCGCTTGACTTTCTTCAGACAAGATCGCACGGAATGATCGGGATTACATGGCGGTTGTAATTTTGCTTCATCCATGCCGGTACGCCATCAGCCGAACGGACGCCTTCGACCAAATCCACTCCATGTTCCTCCGTTCGCGTTGCCATCATCATAACTCTCCATCGACGGACTCACGACTTCAACGGAATATCGCCTCCCACCATACACCAAATGGAATGGTGTGAGCCCGTCCCTTCCTTGAGTCGTCCGGATGGCGAGCCGAGCGCGCAGAATTCGAAGAATTTCCCGATTGGCTACTTGACGCCGTTGCTTTGGGGATAAGCCACGGACGTGAAATGTTGCTCACTGCAGCTCTTGCACCAATCCTCCAGCACCTTCCCTGTGAATTGCCATCCGTTGTCGGAAATCAGTCGGCGAGGGATGCCGAACCAACAAATGATGTGTTTCCATATGAACTTTTTGACCATTTGTTCGGTGATCCTGGCTAGCGGCTCGGCCTCCACCCACTTGGAAAAATAATCTACCGCCACTAGTAGAAATTGTTGGGATTGCAAGGTTGCAAACATAGTCCCATATTGAAAACACATGAAAAAGATCATGGGTTTATAAGAGAAAGATATCTCCATTGGCATGAGGCCTTTTGGGTAGAGCCCAAGAGCAAAACCATGAGGGCTTAGGCCCAAAGTGGACAATATCATGTCATTGTGGAGATATCTAAATTCTTTTCGATCCTACAATTGGTATCATCTAATTGACGTATTGACCAATTGGAGCTTACAGTTATAAATAGTACAATCTGATAATTGTAATATTGACGATTGGAGCAAAAGTATCATTGAAGTCAATAGTAGGCTGTGGATTAAAGCCTTTAACAACGAGGCAAGCCTAGTAAGTTCAGTAGCCGAGGCGGGGAAGACAGTGGGTCAAGGATCGGATGTGGGCCATGGTCCTTTGTTTGAGGGGGATTGTTGGGATTGCAAGGTTGCAAACATAGTCCCATATTGAAAACACATGGAAAAGATCATGGGTTTATAAGAATCTCCATTGGCATGAGGCCTTTTGGGTAGAGCCCAAGAGCAAAACCATGAGGGCTTAGGCCCAAAGTGGACAATATCATGTCATTGTGGAGATATCTAAATCTTTTCGATCCTTCAATCCGGTCGCCATAGGAAATGGACCAACGATATCCATTCCCCAGTCGAGCGGACGACTGACCGATGCCATTTCCTCTCGCCGGTGGAAGTGGGCATGAAGGGTCGACCCATCCGCGGTACGCGTAAAAGTACCCAGAGGATCGCCAACGATCGTCAGCGGATCCTTGGGATGCCACCGCAGATCCGTACCTCTTGAGGATGTGGCGAGTCCTCGAGCTCACGCATTTCAACAACGGACGTGAAAGCCTTTTCTAAAGCGATGTGGATGAGTGTGAACCGGCCTCTTCTCCTTAGCATGACTTCATACTCATTGGATGGTGTGGCGCCGGAGGAACTCTATGATGAGTGTTCTCGATTGTTCGAATCGAGACACCGCCATCCGCCGACATGCTACCAACAATATTTTTCAATGGGCTTGGCGAATGGCGCACGGCGTTATCGAGCTCATGAGTTTGGCTAACTCATCACCGCTTGATTTTCGCCTGGTATCTTCGACAAGAACTTTCTAAAATCAGCTTTGAGCTCTCAAGGCTTCAGCGTAGAGCTTGGAGAGCACTATTGATTTGAAGGTACCAGGCTGGCGCCTGGAGTGACACAGTCAGAGTGAAGTACGGCATTGCTGCGGCCATCATTTCGCTCATTGTTGGTAGCTTTATAATCCAAGGACGGATAAGTGCATCTTCTCTTCTTGGGGAGAGTAACAATATTCCAAGCCTTAGTCAGTGGACCCATCACATATATTCTCCACATATTGCCTCCGGCCTTTGCACCTCGGTCCACAAAACCGGCCAAGGATTGAGCTTTGATCACGAGCGGGGTTGGTATTGGATATCAAATTCACTTAACTCCGTCGTCCATTTGATGAGCCGTCCGGATGCCTCAGGGTTTGTCCGAGCGGACTATTGGTTTTGACAATGATGGTATGCGCTGGAAAATATGATTGAAGGCAGGCAGAAGCTGAGGCGCTAGCTGAGCGTGTGAGCGAGATTCGGATCTTTAAAATGTGATGAGGAAATACAGGCTCTTCTCCACTCCCTCACTAAAGCCGAGCGATTGCATGCCTGGAACAAGCATGTCTGATGGCTCGCGCCATGATCGGCTTACGGGAGAGAGTTCAGTATGCCTTTAAATTCGAATTCCGCATTCTCGTCGGTGAAATTTTGTAGCGCAAGATCTTGAAAACGGAGGCTCGTTCGTTTTGGAGATGAACACAGAGGTGATCCGACGTCAAAACTGCACACTTCCTTTGTATTGAGCGGCATATCTTGTAGAGCTTTCACCTTTTGGATTTGCTTGATTCCCCACTATGTCACTCATGTACTGAGCCTCCTTTGCTCCGGAAGGCAGGGATTTAGCTTGACCCATATGCTGTGCTCGAAGGTTTCTTCCATATCCTGAAGAGATCGGTAGCCGGATGGACTTTATGAGAATGTCGTCCACATAAACTTCTAGATTCCGCCCGATCTGCTCTCTGAATACTTTATTCATCAGCGCTGATATGTGGCCCCGCATTCTTCAATCCGAACGGCATCACATTATAGCAATAAGTGCGAGATCACGGTTCGACTTTTCCCGATCTTCCCGGCGACACTTGGTGATAGCCCGTAGGCGTCGAGCATACAAATTAATTCACGATCGGCAGTAGAGTCCACGGCTGATCTATATCCCGGGCAGGATAAAATCTTTTGGGCAAGCTTTGTTGAGATCCCGAAAATCTATACACTCTCCACTTGTTGCCTGGCAGAGACTAATACTCTATAGCCAACTCGGGAACCGTGCACCAGTATATGGCCGGCCTCGAAGTTTTTCCACCTCCGCTCGGATGATGGAATTACTTCTACACCAAGTCCCTTTTCTTTGCTTTTCCGTAGGCGGCGTCCGTCGGACATACAACTGTCGTCTGCTTATGCTCGCAAAATTCGGCGCTCATGTGTCACCGACAGACGAAGACATCATGATTTCTTGAGGCATTGGATCAATTCTTCTTTCTGCTTCTCTTCTCTTCCAGATCGGACGCTATAAACGTTGTGGCCTCCGACCTGGGTGAATCTGCACTTCCTCTTTTCTTCATAAATTAAAGAGGGTGGCTTTTCTGTGATCGCGTTTACCTCGATCCAGGCGCCCGGAATTGGCTAGCCTTCCACCTGGAGTAGCATGTCAGCGCTAGTTGATCTCCCGCACTTCTCCCACTTTGTCCTCCACGGGAACTTGATCTTGATGGAAGGTTGGGGCGACGCCTGCTTCGAATTGGCGAGAGCCGGTCCCAAAATGACATTGTAGGATGAGGAAGAGTCGACCACCACGAGTTTATTGTCCTTGTCCTCCGAACGGTCTTCTCCCGGTAGTAGTGATAGGTAGCCACGGATCTGTCAAGAGTGAACCTACCAGTAACCCGTAGAGCGGGTTGTCATGGCAACATTGGCTCGATCAATTTGCGGTGATCGAACGCCTTCTTGAATATGATGTTGACCGAGCTCCCTGTGTCAACAAAAATACGGTGAATAGTGTAATTGGCTATTACGCTTTGATGAGCGAGCAATCGTCGGTGGGTACTTCAACTCCTTCAGTCCTTGGGCAACTAATTTCGGGTCCCTCGTTTCGCTGCTCTCTGACCCGCATGAATCTGGAGGCGGACGCCGCCTTTGCGGCTCGATTGGAGTCTCCGGCCGCCCGCCGTATAACGTTGATCTCTCGAGAAGTACCTTTATTTTCCTCTTCCGGCGGACTCCGAGGCCGTTCTCTGGATGCTCGGCGATTCTCTTGCCTTGAGAAGCGGCGCCGATTGGGAGTTTGTTGGTCATCGCTATCGCCTCATGTCCGATCGGCTTCATCGCTTCGTTCTCGATCGACGACGCGTCATCACACATTCTCGGTGCAGGATGAGCCACGAAGGAAGACTTGGCAATCCCTTGTGTTGTGCGTATCCGTCCGGTGGAAGGAAGGAGAACATCGGGTTCATTTCTTTTTGGCTCTTGCGTACCTCTACATGAGACACAGCGCGGCGGGATCGGATTGCTTGACCCTTGGTCCTCTAGGCGGTGATGAGCGGCTTCTTGTCAGCTCGGTGGAGAGGCCGTGGGTTTTTTCCTTGTCGCCATTCTTCCACGTTGATGTATTCGCGGTGTAGCATGTGATAGTCTCGGGCGGCCGGTTGGCGATCGGAAGAAATCCCCATCCACTAGGCCTTGTGTGAAGGCATTCATCATGGTTTCGAGGAGTTGCAATGTCCATCGCCACTTGGTTGAACCACTGGATGTAAGCTCGAAGAGATTCACGGGCTTCTTGCTCGAACAGGCTCACGCTCGTTTTGATAGCGCCGACTACTTGTAAAATGATGGAGGAAGGCCGTTCGGAAGTCCTTGAAACTTGTAATGGATCCGTCCAGCCTCCGGAACACCGTTGAGCGGATCCGAGAGTGGTGAAAACTACCTTTACTCCATCCGTATATTGATGGAGAGTGGTTGTATCGAACTTACCGGATGATCATCGGTCGGTTGTCCCATTGTACTCGCCGATCGTCGGAGGCACGTAGTGCTTAGGCGGAGGGTCTTGTAGAATGGCCTCCGAAAATTGGCGATTGATCCGCTCGGGAGATGCGTCCGCCGGGGGGCTTTCCTTTTCTGTTGTCTCGTCTTGATATTTCATCCGAAGATGATCGCCTCGATTAGTTGCTCTGACTTGAGTGCGGAAGAGCCCGATGGAATGGTCTGCCATTGGTGGTGCCAGCTCGGCCACGGAACGTGATGTTGCTTGTTGCTCGGTGCTCATTTGTGGCTCTGTTTTGCTCCACGAGCTTGGCGGCCCTCATCTCGATCAGGCGTCGAGTTCCTCGTTCGAAAGCGTCACCATGTGTTGTCGTCCGGCCTCGTCCATGGTCTGCCGTCGGATGCGGAGGCGTTCCACAGGCGGCGCAAATTGATCTGTCCGAATCGCCCGAACCAAAGGGCCAGGCACGTGGCGCACTCCTAGTCGGGTGTAGGCCTCGGTAGTGCCACGAATCTCCGTGAACCTGCGAAGTCGCGGGAAGGGTTCCGGCGGCGACCCTCGGCCTTTCAGTCGAAGCGGACAACAAAGGTGGCTCAAAGCTTGTAGAGTCGTACCTCGGTACATAACGACGCCTTCTCACGGCTAAGTGCAGGCGAATCGCCTATCTTCTTTATCTTGTTGTCGGGCGAGCTAATTTAAAATTTGCTAAACTAATTCTGTGAAGTCTTAACTTGACGTTCTAAGAGTACCTAAGTGTTGTACACATGCTAAGAGACAATCTATGCCTTTTGGATGTCCTGCTGCATATGTCGACATTTCAACCGATCGTGAGTCGATTGAGCCATCGGGCGATTCACGGTCGTTCCGGCTATCTGCGCGAGGCACCCTGCGGATCGGTCGGAAGACCGATCGGTGAGCCTCCGTGCTTACCTGCGCGTTACATGCGCGGCGGATCGGTCTGCGGCCGATCCAGATGGTCCCCGGTCGAGGAGACCGATCGGTGGCCATCTTCGCGACCAGCAATTACGTACACCCGGCGGGCGTGCTTGGATCGGTCTGCCGCCGATCCGGAGTACCCTGATCGGTCGGTAGGCCGTCGATTACCTCCTATGTTTACGTTACATCCGGATCGGTGGTGGCGATCCATAACCTGTCAACTCTACGTGCTTGGGTGGTCGGTGACCGATCGATTAACCGCGACCCATTCGATCGGTCGGTGGCGTCGAGGTTGATTCGAACCTGACATTCTGAATTCGAAACTGGGTCATGCCAACTCCACATATAAACTACCTAATGCCTAATAAAAATTCTAACCACTTGCAGTTAACATTCCAACATGGTTACTGACATTTTAAAACATTCTTTCATAGTTCAATGCGTTCCAAATCTAAATTGCATGAAAATGAAAATATCAAAACTAATAAGCTGAAAGTGCTGAACGTAAATGCTAACGAGTTCTAATGCATAAATAAAGCTTGTTAGATCCCTGAGATCTTTCATTCCAGTTCCACACACACATCCTCATCTGCATTGACCTCCAGCCTCCGCTGCTAGTCCATTTTCCTTTTTCCTGTATCTGCAGTATAAGGAGAATAGTATCTGTAAGCTTAAAGCTTAGTAAGAAACCATCTACCTCACTAAAACATGCAACGATGCGATTATGTTTTTAAATCATGCTGTTTGAAACATACTGAATATGCAAGCATGGCATGGCATGGTATCATACAAAGCATAAACTGGGACTGAAACATAGCATAGCATATAACTGAACATGAAACTGAACTAATCATGCATATCTCTAAATCTGTACGTGAACTCAACTCATGTAAACTGAACCTGAACTGAACTGAAAGCTAAATTAGTGTTCTCATCACTGGTTTCAAATTTGAAAGCTATACATATAATAGATGAAAATACTAAACATGCTGCTGGGGCCCTGGCATCTGTACTTACTGTGCGCGCATCCCTACGAGACCCGGGATTGCAAGTTCCGAATCCAGCAGGGTTACTAGGTTATCTGAACCTAGGGACGACTGTGGGAGTCCAGCCCATGGATATCTGATCCAAATACAGTGCCAACTGAATAAAAGTAAAATACTGAATACTATTTTATTTTACTTTGCTGTTCTAGGTTATCTGAACCTAGAGGCTATTGTGGGAGCCCACCCAATGGATATCTGATCCATATAGCTGTAATAACTGATAATAAACTGAGTAAAATGTTTCTAATACGTTTTACATGCTGTTAGGACGCCTACTGGTGCATCCTTCTGAACTAGGCATTCTACCGAATGCTTGGTGTGCACTTAGAGCACACCCTATAACTGAAAACTGTAAAACTACTAAACTAACGCCAAAACTAACAAGCGAGAGCAATTATACTACAGGTGAGGGGTTTCTTACCTCGTGTGCAAAGATTCTTACAAATCTAAGCGTTAGGTTTCCGGAGACGAAGACCTTCTCGACGAGCTGCTTGCGTCTACGCGTTCCTCTCGCGGAGGGGAATGTCCTTGTATCGAAGATCTTGCCGGAAGGTGCTCTCGTGACCCTTAGGGAAGGAACCCTAGGTTCCTTTTTGCTTGTGCTTGGGGGCGCCGAGAGAAGGGAGGAACCGAGAGGAAGAGAGGCGTGAGGGCTTCGGTGGAGAGGGATTTTGCCGAACCAAGCTTCTCAAATAAACCAAACCCTCTTTAAGTTTTTAATTTATATTAAGTGGTTTAATGAACCCAACTCTAATATAAATATATTTGGTTCTCCTTTCTTTCAGCAGGCTCTTGGGTTCACCGGTTACTAAACTTATCCATAAACCATAGGTCTCGGGTTCGATTCCCGCTATTTTACGGTTCCAATTATTTTTGCTACTTCCGCTACTCGGAAAATTCCGGAAAAATATCTAAAATTCCAAAAAAATCATAGAATAATTCTAAAATAAATTGGAATTGGACTTTACAATCCCCATACCTTATAAAAAGCTTGTCCTCGAACTTAAAATAATTAGGTACTTCTGTCTTATTGGCCTCTGTCTCCCAAGTCACCTCTGCTGCTGTGTGATTTTGCCGGTGACTTTGACTAATGGTACTTCCTTGTTCGTAATTGCTCGGTCTATTATCCGAATAGGCCGATTGTCATAGCTGAGATCATCACGGACTTGTACCAGCTGAGGCTCAATCACACGGGTGGCGTCGGAATATGCTTCTTGACATGGAGACATGAAAGGCGTTGTGGACGGTGACATCTCCGAGGTAGCTCTAGCTCATATGCTACCTTGCCACTCTCTTCGTGATAAGGTATGGTCCCACATATCTGGCCCTTTTCCCAAAACGCATGACTCCTTCATGGGAGCTACTCGAGGCCTTGTCCCAGTGAACACTCTAGAGTGCGTCGTGTATCGGCCATAGCTCTTCGACGGCTCTGTCATGTCTCATCCTCTGCGAATCTGCCATGTGGCTCTTGTGGTATTTGCTACTAGATCATCTGAAGCTCTAGTTCTCCATTCACCACTCTCATACGCAGTTGGTGATGCACCTCCATACCAGGTGCCTCATAGGTGCCATGCCGATGGTGGCACGATAGCTGTTGTTGTGTCAAGTCTGTAGACTCGGATATTTGCAACTCACCTTGAAATCTAGGGCCTGAGCCGGGCATATCTTGACTTGATTTGCTCTCAGTCGACCATCACATGCGAGGATGGAAGGGCATCTTGAATTTGCTGGGTGCCCATGGTGTTGTACACACTTCGGAAGTGTGATGTAAATCTCTTGTCTGCATGCATATAATGGTTCGTAGGACTCCATGCGGCTGACAATCTCCTTGAGATACAACTGAGGCAGCTGCTCCATGGAATAGGATATTTCGATAGCTAAGAAGTGGGCTGATTTAGTCAACACCGACTATTACGGATAGCATCAAACCATTCGTGGTTGGGTAATCCCACTATGAAGTCCATAGAGATATCCTCCTTCCATTACGGAATACGGATCTTTGAGAACTCCTCCCACAGTGATGTTGCCTTAACCCTCGGAGTTGACGGATCTTGATGTATCTGGCGATATCTCGCTTCGTCCAACACAAATCGTTTCTTGAGATCACGATACATTTGGTGGAACAGGGAATCATCGCATAGAGTCTGTGGGCCTCATCTAGAATCTGTTTCGTAGTTCCTCGATGGAACACAAAGTCATCACCACGTTACACTACCTTTGCGACACCTCGAACTCTCCACTGATTCTGTAACCCTTGCTTGATTTCTGGATTCGGGATCCTGCTCCCGAGGTATGGATATCATCAAGCAAGGTAGATGCTAAGGACATAGTGGAAAGTTGCCCGACTATAAGCTCGAGACTAAAAGCTGTAATCTCCTTCCTTAGGGGTGACATGGCTAAAGATAGTAAGGTAGCTGGACTTCCTGTGAGTCGTCTGCTACCTTATTAGCTTTCCACGGATGGTAGAGGATATCTATGTCATAATCCTTGACAGCTCTAACCATCTGCGCATATTCATATCATACGGTAAAAAATACTTGGACTTTGATGATGTATACACTTCTGCTTGAGCTCATCTAAATAATGTCTCCAAATCTTGAGGCGAACACCCTGCTTTGCAAGCTCAGGTCGTGAGTAGGATAGTTCCTCTCATAATCCTTGAGTTGTGCGGAGGCATGGCGATCACCTTGCCTTTGCATCAGTCTGCTCTAATCCCAATTTGCGTCCTTAGATGTCGATTTATCTGTGTTTCTGGTATGGCTAAAATAGGAGCCTGTCATCTCCATTTAGTTCTTGAAGTTGTTCTGTGATCCTCATCACTTTGAAATTTCTTGTTCTTCTGGTGAGAGCTATCGGTGGGGCTATCTGGAGAAGTCCTCTCTGAATTTCTGTAGTAGCTGCTAATTCTAGAAAACTTTTGATTTCCTTGGCGTTCCTAGGTCTCTTCCAGTTACTTTCTATTTTGCTGGGATCTACCATAACACCATCTTTGGAGATGATGTGACCGAGAAAGGCTATTAGCGGCAATTCACATTTAAGTGAATTTGCCCATGTGGATTACTTGAAGGATCAGAAAAGCGTCTTGGATGCTGCATGGTCCTCCTGAGTGCTGAATAGATAAGAATGTCATCGATGAACACGATGACAAACTTGTCTAAGTATTCTCTGAATACTCTGTTCATGAGGTCCATGAAAGTAGTGGAGCATTTGTCGGCAGAAAGGCATGACTATGAACTCATAATGTCGTGTCCGGTCTGAAAATTTTAGGTATATCACCTTCCTTGACTCTAACTGGTGATATCCTAATCTGAGGTCAATTTTAGAGAACACCGTGGCTCCCTTTAGTTGGTCAAATAGGTCATCTATCACGGGAGAGGTACTGTTTTTAATTGTGACTGGTTGGCACGGTAGTCTATCATAGGCGCATACTTCCATCCTTTTCTTCACGAACACGGTGCTCCCATGGTGAGTGACTAGGGGTATGAAACCCTTGTCAAAGCTCCCGTTGCTCGAGTTCCTTGATTCAGCTGGAGCCATGCGATGCGGTGCCTTGATTGGTTTGTCTGGGAATGAGCTCTATATCAAATTCAATCTCACATGCGGTGCTAAGCTGGTAACTCTTCGGGAAGGCTATTTGGGTAGTCACAAGCAGTCGAACCTCGATGGTGTTGGTTCTTGTCTGGTGGTGTTGACTACATTTGCTAAAAATCCCATGCATCCTGAATCCATTAATCTTTGTGCTTTTGGAGTTGAGAGAAACTTCACAGCTTTTCTCTTTGGTTTTCCTATGAATTACTCCTTCTTCAGGTTGGAATATGACCTTTTGTTTACGGCACTCTATAGAAGCGCCGTATCTGATCAGAATATCCATCCCAAAGATGACATCGTAGTCAGTCATTTCTAGCACTATCAGATCACCAAAAAGTTCTTTGTCTGCTATCATGACTGGCACTGCTCTGAGCCAGTGTGTAGATGCCATAATGTCTCCTGAGGGTAGTGTTGTGACCGACTATTGAGTACCTCTAGAGGTGTTGCTATTTTAAATAGCATACGGATACATAGAGTGGGTTGCCCAGATGTCGAATAAGGCAGGTTGCATTATCTTTGTAAAATCTTGATCGACACCATGACAAGCTGTCGAGGCATTTGCTACGTCCTCTGGTCGGTGAGAAAATCACGGCATTCGTGGTAGTCTGGGGCTTCTAATCGCCCTTCTTGATCATGGACCATCTAGGCGCATACATCTGTTAGCATTATTGGTAGCTCCATCTTATATCGGTGTGAGGAAGCTATTCTTGTTGAACCTTTGTAGCCATGTGCCTTCCATCACATTCAAAACAACCCCGTACCCTTGCGGCAAACTCTGGATGATGTTTCCCCTAAGTAGCACTTGGGATATCGGAATGTTTTCAGTGGTCCTCCTTTGGGTCCTTTGCTTACGTTTCCCTTTCGGTTGGAGCTATGTCCTGTTGTTTTGATTGAGTACAGGCTTGCCCTTGGGCTCTGTGAAAACCTGCCTGTTGGGTGATGCTTTGCTGATAGTGCTCGGTGATCGAGCACTACTCACTAACTCCTCTGTGGTTTGTGGCCTATAGGCATACGGCCATTCATTGCGATCTACAGTGCAGCATCTTCAACATCAACCGTGCGTTCATTCTACGGGTGACTAGTTACGGACACGAGCGGGCAACCATTGAATTTCTTCACGGCCTCTGACTGATAGGTTGCCCTGACGACTCAGTAAACTCGTCATAGTGTCGGTTTGTTTGCATGTGAAAGAATTCCTCGAAGAATTCTTTCTCGAAGTTGGCCCATGTCATCCGATTCACTGGCCACTTCGATCGCACCATGCATCTCGTCTTAAACTGAAGGAGGCACACTTCACCTTTTCGTGCTCTGGCGATCTAGAAGCTCCATCGTGCTTTCCAGTGTTTTAAACCATGCCAGGCATTCCATGGTTCGTTGGTGCCTGAGAAGTTCTCGGGCTTAATTCTTTGGATAAGGTAGCTTCTCTCTTAGTCCTTGCTCTGGGGCTCTGGGACTGTCTTTGAGGTGGTGGTACTACCTGTGATTCTTGGAGTCGTGAGGTTTGGTCTTGGGTGGCGGGAGTAGTCTGTGGTTAGCCTTAAGGAGGCTATCTCCTGTATTGTTCATTCTTTGCTCTGTGGGCGAGCCACTAGTCTTTGTAAGGTGCAGGGAGGCAGGCCTTTTGCCTCATCTTGGGGCTCGCTGATGCTTTCTTAGTTGGACGTCCTCGTACCATTTTCTAAATAGCAGAGAACACATAAATATAACTAGGCTATCATGTCATAGTTAACTACTGGTAACATGTCAAATACTATTACTGTAAACATGAATTAATTAACTACCAACATGAGAGCAAACATGAAAGCACATATAACTGATATGAAAGCTGAAAACAAAACTGAGTGAGAGATGTTCTTACTTGGAAGCTGTAGGCACAATGCTGATGTGTGTGTAGGAAGTATGGAACACTGCTCTGATACCACTCTGTAACGACCCGCCTTCTACTGACTAGGCTGTAAGGCGAATCGCTACAATACTGCTGTACTGACTGTGCGGAAAACTGAGCTAATTTAAAATTTGCTAAACTAATTACTGTGAAGTCTTAACTTGACGTTCTAAGAGTACCTAAGTGTTGTACACATGCTAAGAGAGACGATCTATGCCTCTTGGATGTCCACTGGCTGTCGGACATTTCAACCGATCAGTGAGTCGATTGAGCCATCGGGCGATTCTGGATCGTTCGACTAATACTAGCATGGAGGCACCCAGGAAGGCCGTCGGTGAGCCTCCGTGCCTCGACTTGCATCTGCGATCGATCTGGTCTGATCGGTCAAGAGGCCGTCGGTGGCCATCTTCGCGACCAGCAATTACATCGTTTGGGCGTATGCTGGATCGGTCGATCGATCAGTACTCGATCGGTCGGTAGGACCGATGCACTATGTTTACATTAGCATACGGATCGGTCGGTGGCCGATCCATTACTATCAACTCTCTGTCGTTGGGTGCACGGGTCCGATCGGTGTGACCGTGCCCATGACCCGATCGTCATCGGGTTTGTTCGAACGACATTAGAATTGGGTCATCTAACTCCATAAACTATCTAATGCCTAATAAAAATTCTAACCACTTGCAGTTAACATTCCAACATGGTTACTGACATTTTAAAACATTTTTTCATAGTTCAATGCGTTCCAAATCTAAATTTCATGAAAATGAAAATATCAAAACTAATAAGCTGAAAGTGTTGAACGTAAATGCTAACGAGTTCTAATGCATAAATAAAGCTTGTTAGATCCCTGAGATCTTTCATTCCAGTTCCACACACACATCCTCATCTGCATTGACCTCCAGCCTCCGCTGCTAGTCCATTTTCCTTTTTCCTGTATCTGCAGTATAAGGAGAATAGTATCTGTAAGCTTAAAGCTTAGTAAGAAACCATCTACCTCACTAAAACATGCAACGATGCGATTATGTTTTTAAATCATGCTGTTTGAAACATACTGAATATGCAAGCATGGCATGGCATGGTATCATACAAAGCATAAACTGGGACTGAAACATAGCATAGCATATAACTGAACATGAAACTGAACTAATCATGCATATCTCTAAATCTGTACGTGAACTCAACTCATGTAAACTGAACTGAACTGAAAGCTAAATTAGTGTTCTCATCACTGGTTTCAAATTTGAAAGCTATACATATAATAGATGAAAATACTAAACATCTTTAGGGCCACGCATCTGTCATGTCTCATCGCGCATCCCTCGAGACGGGATTGCAAGTTCCGAATCCAACGGGGTTACTAGGTTATGAACCTAGGGACGTTGTGGAGTCCAACCCATGGATATCTGATCCAATACGGTGCAGCTGATAAAGTAAAATCATGAATCTTTGTTTATTTTACTTTGCTTGTTCTAGGTTATCCGAACCTAGAGCTAGGTTATCTGAACCTAGAGGCTCATGGGAGCCACCCAATGGATATCTGATCCATATAGCTATAATAATGATAATAAACTGAGTAAAATGTTTCTAATCGTTTCAGCTTTACATGTTAGGGCCCTCTCTTGGTGCATCTTACGAACTAGGCATTCTCAAGATGCTTGGTGATGCCGAGCACACCTATAAGCTAGTAAAACTACTAAACTAGCGCCAAAACTAACACGAGAGCAATTATATCGGTGAGGGGTTTTTTCGTGTGCAATTCTTACAAATCTAAGCGTTAGGTTTCGGAGACGAAGACCTTCTCGACGAGTTGCTTGCGTCTACGCGTTCCTCTCAGGAACCCTAGGTTCCTTTTTGCTTGTGCTTGGGGGCGCCGAGAGAAGGGAGGAACCGAGAGGAAGAGAGGCGTGAGGGCTTCGGTGGAGAGGGATTTTGCCGAACCAAGCTTCTCAAATAAACCAAACCCTCTTTAAGTTTTTAATTTATATTAAGTGGTTTAATGAACCCAACTCTAATATAAATATATTTTGTTCTCCTTTCTTTCAGCACGGCCCTGCTGGGTACACCGGTTACTAAACTTATCCGTAAACCATAGGTCTCGGGTTCGATTCCCGCCTAAGCTATTTTACGGTTCCAATTATTTTTGCTACTTCCGCTACTCGGAAAATTCCGGAAAAATATCTAAAAATTCCAGAAAAAATCATAGAATAATTCTAAAATAAATTCGGGAATTTTTCGGGCTTTACACCGGCGAAGTAAGAGGCTCTTTATATAGAGCGGTGAAAGAACTAGTGCACGTCCACCGAGGCGCATACGTTTCCGCAGCCCATACCTCGGTATGTACCTGTCAGAGAGCTTACCTGACACCATACTGCTACAGTCCAATCACGTCTTCGATGGGACAACAGAACACCTTGTTGTCAGACTTAGAGTATGGCCTAGCCGTAGGACTTGACGGCTGTTAGAAGATGTTCCTATCCTTCATCCATCGCCTGGCCGGGATGTCCGTCCGGACGGCCGACGCGAAGAGCGTCGTCCGGACGGCTTTAATTCCCTGCGCCGGCCGGAGCGCCCATTATGTCCTGCCTTCTCTTAGGCCTTCCGCTCGGTCATTATTTACTATTTCATTGAGCGTCGGAACCCCGACCCCTGTCAGGGCGTCTTTCACTATCAGACGTTTACTGGCAGGCCGCTCGGCCTTTCCTTTTTTCATGCGTCCGGTCGGCTCACCCTCTTTCGACGGACCACCTGGCCTTTTGACCTCCACGTGGCGTTGACCCCTCGTTAGGGGGTCCCGGGCTCTTACCAGGTCCCGGGCTCTTACCACCGGATCAATAACCATGGGGTCCAACACAGAGAAGGCTTTTAAGAGAAGAAGGGTTTGACGAGTGGGTTTTGGCACAAAAAGAACATGCTTTGCATGTTATTCATATTTTTTTCCATTTTCTAACTAGTACAGAGGGATAGACATAGTTTTGGGACAGAGGATCCGAACTGGTCATAGTCACACTCGAGTGTGGTTTGGATTTTAGCCAATTGAGTAAAGTCAACCTTTTTGCGATGTTAAAGAGCTATGAAAAAATTACTAGAGTTGCATGAAGGTATAGGGCCTCTAGAATAGCCAAGAGGATTTATTAATTAGTCAATTATAAATTTGCTTAATAAAACAAAGTGAGTTAGCCAGTTAATTACATTACATGGTAGGTTTAAAATGCTTCTCAATGGGAGAGAGTGTGAAGAATTGAAACCTAATTAGGTATGCACTTGAGCTATTTCTTGTTAGTGTTGGGAGCATAACATCAAACCTAAGTTTTGATACATGGTTAAGTTCAAAGTTAGCCTATTTGAGGATCTAATGAAGTTGTGTCAAGTATACAAGTGTAGGAAACTTGACAAGTGAACAAGTCCTGGTTGGAAACTAGTTAAAGGTTAAGTCCTAGCGAGGCTAAGTGATGCAAGTTCTAGCTAGGAGCTAGGCAGTGACTAAGTCCTAGTGAAGCTAGATAACTAAGTCCTGGTTAGGAATTAGACAATGACTAAGTCCTAGTGGATCTAGGCAACTAAATTCCTAATTGAGAAACAAACAGAAGTTAAGTTTTGGCTGGGAACCAAGCAAGAAAGTTCTAGTTGAAAACTAGATGAATCAAGTCCAAGTGAAGTCAACTAAGAGCTGAAGGCTTGACAGACAAATCTAAGTGAAGTAAGCTAGGAGCAGAAGCTTAGCAAACAAGTTCAAGTTAATCAGCTGGGAGCTAGCTAGGAGCTAAACATCTAGACCCAAAGTAAGTGCGAGTAACGTTACGTTCTGTATGATATTCATTGTGCATAACCATTGTAGATAAGTAAAATTCGACAGTTCTAGGTGATCAGAGGGAGTTCGAGCAATTAGCTAGTGATAACTCTCAACAAGTGAAATCGTATGATCCAGGCGATCGTATTTGGTTCAGGGTGTTCGGAGCATATAGATGACTAGAGCAGCTTCCAAGTAACTAGGAGATGATGTTATCCAGCAATCCGAGCAAGTCAGGTCAAGATCATGCTTGACCCTTCAAGCAACTAGAGGGTCATCGAGTGATCGGAGAACATGGATAACATTATTTATTAGATAAATATTGTAATCACATCGGTAGATTCCAAGAGATTGGGGAGGTTCTAGTCGACTGGGGCTTGCCACGTCAGTAATAGAGGAGGGCTATATAAAAGGCCCTGAAGCAAAGCTTTCATACTTGTGCTTGTGCTTTAGTACTCTTGTGCCTTCTATGCTGCGACAAGACACTCTGCAACTTGTGCTTCATTTCAATCGGCAATACTTAGCGTATATTATTTATTTCTTTGATGTTGCCATACTTGTTTAATTTTTGTGCTTAATTTTTTTAGATTATTTTTCTTAAGGTTTCTCCACCTTTCCAGAGACTTTTTGGAAAGGAGAAATTAATAAATAAGAATCACTTTTTATAATTGTTGCACATATCTATATCTTTGATTTGATTGATCAACTACTTATATATTCAATATTTTAGTTAAGTTCTTTGCATGCTTATATTATTTTTCTACACTTGATTGAACCAATGCTAAGTTATTTCTTATTTTCACAATGCTACTTTAGTTTGCTTTTTAGTTATTTTTAATTATTAGTTTGTAAAATTCATAATGTTATTCACTCCCCTCTAGCATCGGGGGGAGAATCGCAAAGGGGAAGAACTGTGAGGGAAGGAGGTCGCTATGAGTTAGAGGATAGGAACTATTCCAACCAAAATACCATGGATGATCAAGTCATTAGTCAATAGATTTACTAATGGGTGTGGGATCCAAGGATTGTTGGTAGAAAAGATGAAGGGATCTAAGATGCACTCAAGGGAGGGTTAGACTAGCCGGGGGACCAATTCCGGGGCCACTCCAATGCTTAAATTATAGTTTTTTTGAGATGGTGTGTGGAAAAATAGAAAAATGGAGAAGAAGGATCTAACCTGGTGGAGTTAGCTAGCAAAGAAAGGAAAGAGAATCCCCCTATCATTATCTTAGGAGTGCTTATATGGTTCTCTGAAGAGCATCTCCACGTTAGTTGAAATATCATCATTGCAAGGGTCGAGGAGGGGACTAAATCCGATAATCGTTGGTTGTCTTCCCATTGATCCAATGCCACATGTTAGTAGGAGGTATCTAGGGAACCAGGTAACTGCTCCTCTATCCTTAGGATGCCATGCATCTTGGAATATTTGCAGTAATTGTTAGAGAAATCATATAGGGCATAAACCTATCCTAAAGGTGAAAAAAGTGACATCAATGTGGAGTGGCCTTGCGAATATTCAAAATCATGGTCAAAGACCGAGACTGAGATGATGTTGGGATCCACCTTCGAGGGAGAGCATTAGTTGTTAGGGCAGAGATAGAGATGATATCTGTAAGATACCAAAAATATATATTTTATACCTAGGATAATGATTTAAAATGATTAAAATTAGAACTAAATAAATTTATTTAAGAAAATAAAAAATAATTAATAATTAATAAGGAAATAAATTTATAGAATTTATTAGAATTTTATGAAAATTTTTTAAATTTTTGAATGAGTTGTTTTAGATTTTATGGGGATAAATGGGTAAGAGAAAAATCTATTTAGGAACCCCTATTTAAAGTGGGAGTTGTTGAATTTTTAAAAGAAAAAGAAAGAGAAAGAGAAAGAAAAAACTAATTCACGTATTCCTCCGCCTCTCTTCCCCCACCCACATTTAGGACCAGTGTGACCCAACCGCCGCTGATCGCAGTCCCTGCTCCAATGGTGTCCACAGTCGCTGACACCACCAATAACCCTGCCACATCCCTCTCCATCTCTCTGTGAAACCACCACAGTTGTTTTGTCGAGTCGGCCACGACAACTTCTTGTCGCTAGGGATGACAATAGGTTGGATTTTAAACAAGCCTCGTATTAAACTCGCCCAATTCAGGGTGAGTTTAAACCCGATCAAACGGATTACGGGACGGATCTAAATCAATTGACCAAGTTTAGAAGTGAGTTCGGGGTGGGTTATAAGTTTCAATGAACCCGCCCTGAACCCGCCCCATACAATAATAATAATTACTATTATTAGTATTATTATTATGTTTTATATTTTATATTATATAATATAAAATATACAATAATAATAACTTATTGTTGACTTGTATCTTTTTTTTTTTAAGTTTAACGGGTTGCCGGTCCAACTCGCTATATATCCATTAGGTTTTGAGTGGAGTCAGGGCGGGACGAGTTAAAAAATGAGGCAGGGTAGGTCCAATTTAGGTCTATTTTTTCTAACAGAGAGGTTCTGGGATTAGTCAAACCCGACCTGAACCAGCCCTGTTGCCATCCCCACTAGTCGTCAATCCTTATTCTCCTTTGTGTCTGATGAGTTCATCGTCGTCGCCTTGCGCCAGCGAAGATTCGACTAAGTGTTGTTTATGCGTGCTACGCCTTCGGCGCAACCGTCAACCACCGTCCGCCTACTGTATCGATCTCGTGCCACGCTGCCCGCTTGGCATTCGGGAGCAGTCGTCGAAGAAGGAATTGAGCCGCTGCTGGATGGATAATGAATCCTATACCCAAGTTTTGTTCATTAAATTTTATGAATCTAATTAGCGGTGAGAAATTAATAGGAATCTAAGTTGCAATCTAAGAAGGGATTAATTGTTCTATTAACGATTGTTGATGGACTTAAACTCCCTTCGACTAATTTATCATGCTAACTGAAAGGTGATAAGGCTAGATGACCCCTATTACTAACTTGGTTTAATTAATTAAGTTTATGAGTTAATTACATATTCCGTTGATCTAAAAATATATTAAATTAAGTCATGGACTTATTAACTAAAGGATTTGCAATTTAAAGGAATAAATTAGATAGTGAGTTTTGTTGTTCGTATTAGTCAAGTACTTAAGTAGTTTTCATATTTTTATAGGATTTGAACTCGAGACACAACACCGGATTTGAAGACAACTAAGATGTTCTATATTAGAGGTGGGTAGTTCTTGCTTTAACTTCTTTAGTTTTTTTTTATCTTAGTACATGATTATTTATTATCGTTTATTGATTAGATAGTAGTGACTGTTTAACTTAACTCCATTCTATTTGTTTCTTAAGTTGATACTTTACTGTTTATCATTACATTTAGTCTATTTGATATACATGTAGTCTCGTTGCTATCTATGACATTTATTACTATTTATACTTGTGTCATTATGTTTGCGATATCATAGTGTAGCTTGTAGAGTTTTACCTTTAGATGTGATTATTTCAGCTAATTTGGTTATTATTGTTGTGTAAACACTGACCTCTGGACTCCCCACTAGATTAGACAGTGGTAGCGTCTATTGTCACTTGCAGTTTGTAGCTAGATAGTTATACGTCCTGTCTGTCCACTAGACCAAGTAATGATAGTGTGTATTGTTGTCGCAAATAGTGCCATTTAGGTGCTCTGACTGCCCACCGGACTAGTTGGTGGTAGTGTGTATTATCGCACACAGTCAGTAGCTGAGGAGCTAGATAGCTACCTCGTCCTATCTGCCTACTAGACTAGTGGTGGTAGCGTGTATTGTCGCCCACAGATAGTGGATATCTTGATTGCTTATGAGACACATTCGTGGTAACATGTTGTTGCGTGCAGTCAAGACTTGTTATTTGTTTGTTATATTCTTGTTATGTGCTGAGTTTATGCATGTGATTTTTGGATGTATTATATGTATTCCAGATTTATTAGCTATACCTGGTGGAGCAGGCCAGTGAAGGATTTCGTTGTTAATTATGGTTTGTTTAGTAAATGATTTTATGTCGATACTCTTGCTTTTGTAGTAAGTATTATTACCTGAGACTGCATCCTTTGATGCTCTTATCTATAGTATCATGCACTATCTTATTATACCCACTAAGTTGTTGTACTCAACCACCCCTTATTTTTCCTCTATTTCTAGGTTAGTAGATAGAGAATGTGTCGTGTCATTTTGATGTCCTGACTATCAGTCTCATTCGAGTTTGGATTTTCCTTTGAATTATTTTATTTTTTTATTCCACTATCGCTATTTATTATTTTCTTTCCTTCATTGAATCGATGAAGTTTTGTAATAATAATATAATTGTTATCTTGTGTAGATTAGTATTTTTCACATGTTCATGCATATATACATGCATTGTCATTTGTATTCTTAGTGATATTATATTGCATTGCATTTTAAAAGTTAATACAATTTTATTTTACATTGATATTTATTTTGCTTGATTTGAGTTTGATATCGTATTTCTCATATTGTCACTAGGCAGTACCGTCCGATTTGATGAACAATTATACCCTCAGGGCGTGACAATATCAATGGTTGCAGCAAGGATCGAAAGAGAGTTTGCTGCCGAGACTAAGGTAGGTTTCTCGTTGATACTATGTTGAGACTAAGAGGGAGTCTAAGACTCAGAGAGAATCTACTACTGAGACTGTGGTTGAGACTAAGAAGGAGTCCAAAACTAAGAGGGAGTATGAGACTAAAAGAGAATCTTCTACCAAGACTATGGTCGAGACTAAGAGAGAATCTGAGACTAAGAAGGAATCTAAGACTAAGAGAGAGTTTGCTGTTGAAACTGTAGCTGAGATTAAGAGAATCTACTATCGAGACTGTGGTAGGATTTGTCATTGATACTGTGCCTAAGACTAAGAGGGAGTCTAAGACTAAGAAGGAGTTTGAGACTAAGAGGGAATCTTCTATTGAGACTGTGGTCGAGACTAAGAGGGAATATGAGATTAAGAGGGAGTTTGTTGCTGAGACTGTGGCCAAGACTAAGAGGGAGCCTGCTGCTGAGATTGTGGTAGGGTTTGTCATCGATACTGCTAAAGAGTCTCTTGTCGAGACTAAGAGAGAATTTGAGACTAAGAGGGAATCTGCTTTCGAGACTGTGGTCGAGACTAAGAAGAAGTCTATTGTTGAGACTATAGTAGGTTTTGTCGCCAATACTATGAGAGAGTCTCTCACCGAGATTAGGAGGGAGTCTCTCGCCAAGACTAGGAGAGAGTCTACTGCTAAAACTATGGTAGGGTTTGTCACCAATACTATGAGAGAGTCTCTCGACGAGACTATGAGAGTGTCTCACATTAAGAGGGAGTCTGCTATTGAGATTGTGGCCGAGACTGAGAGAGAGTATGAGACTGAGAGAGTCTGAGACTAAGATATGATTAACGACTTGTCCTTTTATTGCATGGATGAGTGTACTAAGCCCGTTTGATCAGATCTGAATCTCATCTGAGTGAAGTTAGTCTTTTCATTCATCTAGAGCCACGTGTTAGTAGGGGATATTTAGGGGACTAGGTCTGACAACCTTCTAACCGCTCCTCTGTCTTCAGGATGTCATGTGTCTTGGAATATTCATAGTCACTGTTAGTGAAACTATATCCTAAAGATGAAAAAGTTACATCGATGTGGAGTGTCCTTAGGAATATTCGAAGTCAGGGTTAAAGACTGAGACTGAGATGATATCAGGATCCACCTTTGAGGGAGAGCATTAGCAGCTAGGGAAAAGATAGAGATGGTATATGTGGTTACAGCAAGGACCGAAAGGGAGTATGTTGTTGAGACTGGGATAGGGTTTGTTGCTAATACTGTGTCTGAGACTAAGAGGGAATCTGCTACTAAGACTATGGCCGAGACTGAGAGGGAGTTTGATACTAAGAGGGAATCTTTTGCTGAGACTGTGGTCGAGACTAAGAGGGAGTCTAAGATTGAGAGAGAGTTTGATGTCGAGACTGTGACCAAGACTGAGAGAGAGCTTGCTACCGAGACTATGGTAGGGTTTGTTGTCAATATTGTGATGGAGTCTCTCATCGAGACGGGGAGAAGTGTTTGTTGGGTTCTTCGAGCCGCGAAAACCGCTTTTCGCATCGCGGAAACCCCGAATCACCCAAGGCCAACGGATCCGTGCAAGGAAAAATCGAACGAAAATACGAGTACGAGTTTCAAAGACTCTAGATCTACACTAGATGAGAGTTATACCTTCGAAGCGTGCCCTTTCACGTTCCCGTACGTCCAAGGAATTGTCGGATCTCTAGAGTATCAAAATAGATACTCCTCTAGAAGTATCCACATGAACACGTAGGTAGAGAAAACACACAAAAAGGTGTGCTAGCACCATGTGTGGTCACGGCAAGAGGAGGAAAGGGAGAGAGCTCTCTTGAGGAGGAAGAAGAAGTAATGCCTTGAATGAAAATCAAATTTCATTCACCACTTTTGTGTGGCCGGCCACTCCATGGAGTGTAACTCCCATTCCACATTAATCACAATTAATGTGAAGCCATTAAGAGATGTTGTGTAACTCCTATGATGTGGCACATCATGAAGATGTGGACCATTACCATTGGTCCACATCTTGCCACCTCACAATGATGTGACAAATGAGTAACCTCCACTCATTTAATGTGGCCAACCCACATTAAATGCAATGGAGGCTTGTAACCTCCATGAGGTGGCAAAACAAGATGATGTGGAACAACACTATTGGTCCACATCTTGCCACCTCACTCATGATGTGGCAAAGAGTCAAGTCAAACTTGACTTTTCTTCTTCCTCTCTAGTCAAGTCAAACTTGACTCAATCTCTCTCATGATTGATCTAATCTAACCATTTGATTCAAGCCAACTTAATATAATGAATCTAATTCATTAAATTAAATTGATCTAATGAGTCATAATCTAAATTAGACTCATTAAATACATGAATCAACTTGAGTCTAACTCAATTAGCCCAATTTGGATTACTCTTAATCCAATTTGATTCATCAAATGAATCTAATCCTCTTGTTCATCATATGAACCAAATCTCCATCTAAATGTCCTAAGTGTGTGACCCTATAGGTTCTTGTAACGTTGGCAATGCCCTAATCCCATTTAG
Source organism: Zingiber officinale (assembly GCF_018446385.1). Classification (NCBI taxonomy): domain Eukaryota; kingdom Viridiplantae; phylum Streptophyta; class Magnoliopsida; order Zingiberales; family Zingiberaceae; genus Zingiber; species Zingiber officinale. The sequence continues at coordinate 68,290,308 of NC_055998.1, forward strand.
GAGCATAAGTAATGAGCGGTATCTAGCAACACATCATTACTACCCAAGTTACAAGAAATGTCGAGATCCAACATCACATTGTGACTACTAATTGTGACTCCTCACAGTATGTGACATTGTCCTTCTATCCTAGACATCTAGATTGATCAATGTGAGGCATAGACCGTGTCATCCTCTAATCAATCTAAATCTTGAACTCCAAGTAGACTCACTCGATCAAATGAGCTCAACATCTAATGTTGACTCATTTGGGCATGGCCATGCACTTCGTGGTCTAACTCTACCATGAATATTGATGTCGCTCCCGTCATATGAGAGGGATAGATCCCATCTACATCACTCACATCCCTCTGCATAATTTGTTACATACCCAGTAATCGCCTTTATAGTCCACCCTGTTACGGGTGACGTTTGACGAAACCAAAGTAGATAACCCCTTATGTAGGGAACCATGATGAGTTCAGGTCTAAGGACCAATAGTCATACTAATAGTCACATGAGAAAGTATATGACGCTCATATAACGATCTATGATACTTTCTCATGGCGGGTCATTCAGTATACATTCTCTAATGCATACCCATGTGTCAGCTTGATATCTCTATATCCATGACTTGTGAGATCAAGTCATTGAGCTGACCTACATGCTAGTCTTATTGTATTAACATTGTCCCTGAATGTTAATATTCGACTAGGAATGATTTAAAGTAGTGTTCCCTATATCATCTCACTATCGATTCAACCAATCGATTGATATAGGTAAGAACGCTCTACTCAGGGACGTTATTATACTTAGTTTATTTGGCACTAATACAAGTAAGTATAATAACCAAAATGAAATGCCTTTATTAATATACAAGAATATGATACAATGAGTCCATACAATCATCAAATGATTGGCTCTAGGACTCTAACTAACAATCTCCCACTAGCACTAGTGCCAATCAGTATAGGCTCTAAGGCCTAATGACCTAGTGTGACCATCATGCTTTCTCTGTGCCAAAGCCTTGGTCAAGGGATCTGCGATGTTAGCCTCTGTAGGTACTCTGCAAATCTTCACATCTCCTCTATCGATAATCTCTCGAATGAGATGGAAGCGCCGTAGTATATGCTTGGTCCGCTGGTGTGAGCGAGGTTCCTTCGCCTGTGCTATAGCTCCATTGTTGTCACAATAGAGCTCAACTAGGTCAGCGATGCTAGGAACCACCCAAGTTCGATGATGAACTTGCGGATCCAGCGCCTCCTTTGCTACCTCGATGCGGCAAGTATACTACACACGTAGAATCGATTCTTGTGTCTGCTTGAACTCTTCCACTCACGACCACCATTAATGCAAAATACGAACCCATTGCGATCTATAGTCATCACGGTCAGTTTGGAAGCTAGCATCACTGTAACCCTTTACAACTATCTCATCATTGCCTCCATATATCAAGAAATATTCTTTAGTCCTTCTTAAGTACTTAAGAATATTCTTGACCGCTATCCAGTGACTTTCACCTGGATCTGACTGGTATCTGCTCGTCATACTCAAAGCATACGAGACATCAGGTCGAGTACATAGCATGGCGTACATGATCGATCCTATGGCTGAGGCATAAGGGATCTGATCCATGCGGTCTCTCTCCTCTCTAGAAGAGGGACCTTGAGTCTTCGAAAGACTCACGCCATGTGACATCGGCAGAAATCCCTTCTTGGAGTTCTGCATGGCAAACCGAAGGAGTACCTTGTCAATATATGTACTCTGACTTAGGCCAAGCAATCTCTTAGATCTATCTCTATAGATCTGAATCCCTAGAATGCGGGATGCCTCACCTAAGTCCTTCATTGAGAAGCAACACCCTAGCCAGGTCTTGGCAGACTGAAGCATAGGGATGCCCTTCCCAATGAGTAATATGTCATCCATATATAATATGAGGAAGATAACTATATCCCCTACAACCTTCTTGTAGACACAAGGCTCATCTTCATTCTTGATGAAACCAAACTGTTTGATTGCATCATCGAATCGAAGATTCCAGCTACGAGAAGCTTGCTTTAGTCCATAAATGGACCTATGCAGCTTGCATACTCTGCTTGTATGCTGTAGTCCTCGAGTAGGTTTCCATTAGAAACGATTTTGACATCCATCTGCCATATCTCATAGTCATGGTAGGCTGCAATAGCAAGCATGATCCGAATGGACTTAAACATCGCTACTGGAGAAAAGGTTTCATCATAGTCAATACCATGAATCTGCTTGAAACCTTCTTATAGATAAGTCCATCCATGTCAGTCTTTCTCTTAAAGACCCACTTACACCCAATGAGTTTTACCCCTTCAGTGGATCAACCAAAGTCCATACTTGGTTAGTGTACATGGATTTCATTTTGGATCTCATGGCCTCTAGCCATTTCTCGGAATCTGGTCTCATCACAGCTTCTTGATAGGTGGTGGACTCATCCTCTATGAGCATAATGTCATCATGGTCAGACAAGAGAAATGAGTATCTCTCAGGCTGACGACGTGTCCTATCAGAACTGCGTCTACTTGAACTGGTTGTTGTTCCTCAACTCCTTGTGGAACATCATCCACAACACTTTGTGGTTCCAGTTCAACTTCCATCGAGGCTTTAGTGCTAGTATTCGCATCTTGAACTTCTTCAAGATCGAACGTGCTCCCACTAGTCTTTCTAGAAACAAAGTCCCTTTCTAGAAAGACCCCAGTCTTTGCCACAACTACCTTGTGTTAGGAATGTAGAAATAATATCCTTAGTTTCCTTGGGATATCCGGTGAAATAGCACTTGTCGATTTGGGTCCTAATTTGTCCGAGACTTGGCGTCGACGTAAGCCTCACACCCCAAATCCTCATGAAAGACACGGGTCTCTCCCGGTCCATATCCTATATGGTGTCTTTATCACGGCCTTGGATGGAACTCTGAGAATGAAAGCTGCCATGTCTAGAGCATAACCCCAAAGGTATGTCGGAAGATCATGTGACTCATCATAGATCGTACCATATCTAATAAGTCGATTCCTCCTTTCGGATACACCATTCCACGGTGGTTTCCGGGAGGAGTGAGTTGAGATAGAATCTCACACTCAGCTAGGTAGTCACGAAACTCATGGCTAAGGTATTCTCCACCTCGATCGGATCAAAGTATCTTAATACTCTTGCCAAGTCGGTTTCAGACTTCATTCTTGAATTCTTTGAACTTTTCAAAGGATTAGGACTTATGTGTCATCAAGTACACATAACCATATCTACTGAAGTCATCGATAAATGTGATGAAGTATCTATAAGCCTCCTAGTAGCGACATTGAAAAGGGCCACATACATCACTATGTATGAGTCCTAACAAATCGATCGCTCTCTCATTATGCCCACTAAAGGAGTCTTGGTCATCTTGCCTTGTAGGCATGACTAGCATATCTCATATGATTCAAAATCAAATGAGTCCAGTAAACCATCCTTATGGAGTTGGGATAAGAGCTTATGACAGTGCCAGAGATAGGTGTGGTTCATATCGTTCGATTTGAACCTCTTGGTACTAACGTTATAGATAGAGCTCTCAAGGTCTAGAATATAGAGTCCGTTCATCGAGGTGCACTACAATAGAACATATCGTTTAAATAGGCGGAACAACATTTGGTCTTTATAGTAACGAAACCTTTCTTGTCAACGAAAACGATATAATGTAGTTAATGCGGCAACAACAATCGACTAACTCTAGTACAAGTCCAGGCGAGATAGAAAATAAGTCCAAAGAGACAGGAAGCACCCGTGCTCCATTGCCTACTCGTAGGTCTATCTGCGCTTTGTCAATCGCTTGCTATTTTCGCTGCTTGTACATTAGTACAAATGTGCACATCACATCAAATATCTAATACTGCGAAGAAATAGAGGTTGACTCTATAACATTTATACCTGAGTAGAAATCTTATTTCTCTTCTTGTTAAGATCTTCGGTATCCTGTGAAGTCCTCTTCCGCTTGTCCTTGATATAGTTGGCGAAGATGTTCAACCATATCGTAAGCACACATCAACTCATGTTGCTGCTCGAGTTCATGGTTGCGAGCATTAGGCAGGACACATTTAATGCGTCATCTTGATGCTTCTTGTAAGCATCCCGGTCAGCTCGCGTGGCGGTGGCGGGAGGAGCCTCAATGTACAATTTACGTTCCTGAGTGAGAACTATTCTCGGGTTCTAGTCCAAGAAATTTGCTCCGTTGAGCTTGTCCTTCTTAAGGACATAACGCAGGGAGAAAGAGTTCGTATTCGATGTCATGGTTATCTACAACAGAAAATTTGCAGAAATAAATATCATATTCTTTTAAAATAATTTAATTAGGCCTTTAATTAAATGATGCTCCCACTGAATTCTATAATTCTTGTGGGACAAGATCCACATCATACTAACCCTTGAGTTAGCTTTGGCTAATACGCCCAAGGCTTAGTATGATCGGTAGGTAACGATTACCAATTACATCTCTATGCAACTCTTGTTTATAAAATCAATATCCGCATTTATATTAAAACTCGAGTTAGCTTTGGCTAATACGCCCGAGAGTTAATATAGATGTGATTTTGACCTATTTTTTTTCCAACTATTAGAAGAATGCCTATAGTTGACTCGATCCAACCAAGTAACTAGGAATACTCAATCTAATTGAGTTTGTATTCACCCATGCGTTGATAGGCGGGACCAAGATTGTCCCTCCGTACCCTACCAAGATAATATGTATTGCTCTGCTTTGGCAGATTCAACAATACATGTGATCGAGGTAGTGATAGGTATCATGGCACGGTTAGGCATTTAGAGTTGGTTCGATCGAGATCCAATCTAATCTAAAAGGATGCATCTTGTGCACGACTTAGATCTAATCTAATCGCAAGGGTGCATCATGTGCATGACTTAGATCTAATCTAATCGTAAGGCACTAATTAATTAACTACTTATTAAATATGCATCACATACACAAGCAATTAATTAATCTATTTGTGATTTAGTCATGACCCTACTACGATCTTCTCAAGCCAATGAGAAGATCGATTGGTCAACCTAGGGTCAATAGCTTCTCCAAGCTCCTCCCTTTGACCACCTTGTGTTGCTCGTGCCCGCCTCGGAACTCCGTCTCGTGTGGACCCTCCACTGCTCCAATTTGTACATTACAATTTGAAACTCGAGTTACATTCGAGTCTAAATCTAATTTACAACAAGAATATAAGAGAAGGCACGACGCGCAGGTCGCTAATATAATACAACACTCGCAAACACATAACGGCACGCAGGCCGTATTATGAATTACAACACAATCCAATCACATTGGGTTTTTGGGCCATGACTATCACAAAATTAATATATAATTCAAAATTATATATTTTCATAATTTTCTGTAATTTTAAAATTAATTTTTACGAGTAAAATTTCCCGGCAGACCCGTTTAGCGGTTTCGGGCGCAATCGCGGAATGGATCCCCTTGCGGGGCTAGGGGCAGCGCCCCTATCCGCGATCTAACCATCGCGAGGGTTCCTTTGCGATCCAACAGCACCTAAACCCGCTGTCCCAAAACGATTTGGGCCGAGACATTGCCGTTTCGGAAAAATCTTCCCGGCGGGTTCGTTTTAGCGATTTCGGGTGCAATCGCGGAGCAAATCCCCTTGCGGGGTTAGGGGCAGTACCCCTACCTGCAATCTAACCATCGCGAGTTGCTCCTAAGCGATCTAATGGCACCCAAGCCCGCTGTCTCCAAAAATTTTGGAGCGAAACAAAGCCGTTTTGAAAAAATCTTTCCGGTAGCCGAAGCCTACAAGCGGCTAAACACTTGTGCTTCGATTACTCGAGAAAAATACTCATAAAAACCCAAAAATCATAATTTTACAGAAAATTACAGAAACTTTAGTTTTCATAAAACCAAAAAACAAACTCTTACTTGCCTTGCACGTGGCTCTGATACCACTGTTGGGTTCTTCGGGCCGCGAAAACCGCTTTTCGCGTCGCGGAAACCCCGAATCACCCAAGGCCAACGGATCCGTGCAAAGAAAAACCGAACGAAAATACGAGTACGAGTTTCAAAGACTCTAGATCTACACTAGATGAGAGTTATACCTTCGAAGCGTGCCCTTTCGCGTTCCCGCTCGTCCAAGGAATTGCCGGATCTCTAGAGTATCAAAATAGATACTCCTCTAGAAGTATCCACACGAACACGTAGGTGGAGAAAACACACAAAAAGGTGTGCTAGCACCTTGTGTGGTCACGGCAAGAGGAGGAAAGGGAGAGAGCTCTCTTGAGGAAGAAGAAGAAGTAATGCCTTGAATGAAAATCAAATTTCATTCACCACTTTTGTGTGGCCGGCCACTCCATGGAGTGTAGCTCCCATTCCACATTAATCACAATTAATGTGAAGCCATTAAGAGGTGTTGTGTAACTCCTATGATGTGGCACATCATGAAGATGTGGACCATTACCATTGGTCCACATCTTGCCACCTCACAATGATGTGGCAAATGAGTAACCTCCACTCATTTAATGTAGCCAACCCACATTAAATGCAATGGAGGCTTGTAACCTCCATGAGGTGGCAAAACAAGATGATGTGGAACAACACTATTGGTCCACATCTTGCCACCTCACTCATGATGTGGCAAAGAGTCAAGTCAAACTTGACTTTTCTTCTTCCTCTCTAGTCAAGTCAAACTTGACTCAATCTCTCTCATGATTGATCTAATCTAACCATTTGATTCAAGCCAACTTAATATAATGAATCTAATTCATTAAATTAAATTGATCTAATGAGTCATAATCTAAATTAGACTCATTAAATACATGAATCAACTTGAGTCTAACTCAATTAGCCCAATTTGGATTACTCTTAATCCAATTTGATTCATCAAATGAATCTAATCCTCTTGGTTCATCATATGAACCAAATCTCCATCTAAATGTCCGAAGTGTGTGACCTTATAGGTTCTTGTAACGTTGGCAATGCCCTAATCCCATTTAGGAGCATATTAATGAGCGGTATCTAGCAACACATCATTACTACCCAAGTTACAAGAAATGTCGAGATCCAACATCACCTTGCGACTACTAATTGTGACTCCTCACAATATGTGACATTGTCCTTCTATCCTAGACATCTAGATTGATCAATGTGAGGCATAGACCGTGTCATCCTCTAAGCAATCTAAATCTTGAACTCCAAGTAGACTCACTCGATCAAATGAGCTCAACATCTAATGTTGACTCATTTGGGCATGGCCATGCACTTCGTGGTCTAACTCTATCAAGAATATTGATGTCGCTCCCGTCATATGGGAGGGATAGATCCCATCTACATCACTTACATCCCTCTGCATAATTTGTTACATACCCAGTAATCGCCTTTATAGTCCACCCTATTACGGGTGACGTTTGACGAAACCAAAGTACATAACTCCTTATGTAGGGAACCATGGTGACTTCAGGTCTAAGGACCAATAGTCATACTAATAGTCACATGAGAAAGTATATGACACTCATATAACGATCCATGATAATTTCTCATGGCGGGTCATTCAGTATACATTCTCTAATGCATACCCATGTGTCAGCTTGATATCTCTATATCCATGACTTGTGAGATCAAGTCATCGAGCTGACCTACATGCTAGTCTTATTGTATTAACATTGTCCCTGAATGTTAATATTCGACTAGGAATGATTTAGAGTAGTGTTCCCTATATCATCTCACTATCGATTCAACCAATCGATTGATATAGGTAAGAACGCTCTACTCAGGGACGTTATTATACTTAGTTTATTTGGCACTAATACAAGTAAGTATAATAACCAAAATCAAACGCCTTTATTAATATACAAGAATATGATACAATGAGTCCATACAATCATCAAATGATTGGCTCTAGGGCTCTAACTAACAGTGTTAGCCCAATTTGCACTGACAGTCCAACTTAAGTTTTGATGAATGACAAGTAAGTTAAGTTAGACTTTTATGTAATCTAATTGTTTTACCATGTATGCAGGATTTAACGGGTCTATAGAATCTAACACTAGGCTAAAATCTAGCTAGGTCGGAGGGCCTGATAGTTGGTGTGAAGCTTAGGATAGGTGATATTTAGAATTTTGTAGTTTGTAAAATTTCAAGTTCGATTGTCAATGGATTAGTAAATGCCATGAATGTTATCCTACTTTAATTTGATTTGATTTGATATGGTCAACTGAGTTGAATTAGGTCATGTGTCTATTTGATGTCTTGTGTCTAAGTGTGCAGGAACTTAGGAGCACAAGAAGTCGAGCGAAAGATGCAGCTAGCGAGAAGAACGACACGGGAGAGAGTCGACAGGCTCGGTATGTCTGAGGGATGAGGTGCTGCGAAAGATTATGCTGATGGATAAGAAGGTAGCACACAACATTTCCGAGGGACGACAAGCCAGAGGGAAGCTTGCTCAGTGAAAAGGCTAGAAGATGGGTCCGGATGAGCCCAATTTTGAATGGACGAAATCACCCAGGCGATCGACACAACGGAAGAGTAAACAGGAGGTGCAGAGCTGCTAGAGGCGCCTCCAATGCTGCTTGAAGCGCCCTCGCGCCTTTCTGGTGGAAGGCGCCTTCAATCTCTTGAAGGCGCCTTCGAGCCTTTATGGAAAGCATCTTCAACCCTTTGATGGCGCCTTGGACTCGGCAAACAATAATTGTTAGCGAAGATAGAGTTTTATCTTCTCATGGATAAGACTTGTCACACTGGAGGCGCCTTCTAGCCTCGGATAGAATTTTTTAGAGGCTATAAAAAGACCCCTGGAGCTATGAAATATTGAACAACTCAAGTATTCATTTTCTAGTAAATTTTTGAGCATTCAATAAGTGGAAGAAGCTTCTTCGAATTCATCAAAGGAGATTTTTAGTGCTTTCTTTTGCCTTAAATTAACAACTACTTAGGTTATAACCAAGTAACTTTCTTTTCCTCTTTATTTTATTAGTTGTTAAATTACTTTAGTTTAATTGTGCTACTAATCTTGTTTGAAAGATTAAGAAAGGTCCATTTTTAATTTACAGGTAAGTCATCCCCTCTCTTGCTGGCCGCATGGTTCCTAACAAATGGTATCAGAGCCAGGCTCGCTTAAGAAGGACTAATTAACCGCCACTGAAGTAAAAGACATGGCCGGATTCAGCATCTACCTGCCAAATTTGAGGGAGACTTCGCTACGTGAAAAAAGTGCATGGAGGTATTCTTCAAGACTGATTTTGAAATTTTACTTATTTTAAAATATGGTTTTGAAGCACCTAAGGATCAACACGAAGCCTAGAAAGAAGAGTACATATGGACGAAGAAGGAACAAGTCAACTTCGTGGCTAATGGAAAAGTAGAGTTCTATCTGCTTAGTATTCTTCCACCCCAGGAGGTCAGCCAGATTGGAAGCTACAACTCTGCCAAAGATCTCTGGGAAAAATTTCTGGAGTTTCACAAAGGTACTTTGGAAGCCAAACTAGCAAAGCGGGACATCCTCGGAAGCTAGTTGATGAACCTCCGAATGAATAAGGGAGAAAAGGTAGCCCAACTCCATGCAAGAATCAAAGACCTGATCACTCAGCTCAACAACCTCGGAGAAAAGGTAACAAATCATGACTCTTTAAGGTACGCACTTAACGTCTTTCCAAGAACTCAAGAGTGATCAGTCTTAGTAGATGCTTACTACATCTCTAAGGACCTCAAGGCAAGTACTCTTGAAACCTTATTTTCAACTTTTGAACTTCATGAATCTCGTTGTGTAGATAATCAGGAATTAGAAAAAACTAACAACATTGCTCTAAAAGCCAAGAAGGATGAATCAGACGTCGACACTTCCCTAAGACGATGATGAAACAACTTATATGGTAAGGATATTTAAGAAATTTTTTAGAACTAATAAGTTTAATCAAATGCAGACAAAGAAAGAAAAGCAAGGAAGATATGATGCTATAACTGCACTGAAGAGGGGCACATCAAGGAGGACTACCCAAAGATGAAGAAGAAGGACAACAAGAAGAGACCAAGTACAACAAAGTACAAAGCCTTGAAGGTGACTTGGGATGAGTCGTCATCAGAATCTGATTTGGAGGAGTATACTGGACTTGCACTTATGGAAAGTCACCAGGAGGAGGAGAGCATAGACAAAGGGGGAGGCTCCTTAGAAGAAAGCTCCAACGAGGAGAAAGAAACAGACTTCAGGGCTGATATGGTAAGTGAGGTATGTTTACTACCCCCTGACCAGTTGTATTCAGGCATTAAATCTATGACTCGATCATTATGTAAGCTAAAATAAAAAAATAATAGTTTGAAAAAAGAAAATTTTGAATTAAAAATAATGTTAGCAAAAACCTGTTCTTTAGAAATGTATGATAAGCTAAAGGAAGAAAATGGAAAATTGAAGGATCAAATTGAAAAATCTAGAAATTCTGCATGTCTTAATCAAACTACCTAGAAAAATTACAGAAGTATAAATTGGTAACTTAAATATCATAAGGGACAAATTAGAAAAATATCATAAAAATATGTTCCAAAGAAATTTCTTATTAACCCTGTAGGTAAAAATTTATTTTGAATCCCAAAATCCATCTTAGTGTAAAATACCGGAAATGGGCATAACACCATAAGGGAATTTTCGGGAATTTTTTTTAGCTCGTATGGACGAGTTTATGGGGATAAAAATGGGGCCCGGAAAAGCCTGTTTAGGTTACCCCATTTTAGCGAGGAAATGTTTGTTTTCTAAATTCTTTTTCTTTATTTCTTTTATTCTTTTTCGTTCTCTTCCTCGCCGAAACCGATTTCCCCTCATTCACCTTCTTTGCCCTAACCGCTGGCCGTGGCAGTTTCTTCTCCTTCCCTTTTTATTCCTCACTTCCTCCTGAGCCGCACTCGACGCCTTCTTCTTCCTCTTTCCCCAAGCGCCGGCGACGAATCTGCCACCGCCGTCCACTGTGGAATCACACCCGATAGCGTCGACCGCCGTCCCTCTGTGCCCTAGCATCTCCACCGACGCCACCTCCCGATTCCTCTCCCCTCCTCTGGTCCGACGAGACATCGCCGACCCCTCTTTTGTGCTGGTGCCCTAGCCATCTCCACACGATCGCCTGATTTCCTTTGTCTCTGCTTAGATTTGCATCCAGCCAAGAGCAACGAATCAGACCCTAGTTCTTCCTTGGCGTGCCACTACTGAGTGTGAGTTTGCTTCTCCCCTTTGTTCTCACTCAGCATATTCCTCTGCCCTAGCTTGGTCTTCACTGCCGTGCCCTAGGTTTCCCCCTTGCAGGTGAGTGAGGTGAGCAGCTTACCTTTGTTGTTTCTTTGTATTTGATCATTGGTTGGATGCAGAAGCAACTCACGGGTATGGTTGATTGATTTTTAGGTTTGGTATCAACGGGATTAAGCTGTTGTTGGAGCTGAGGAATCTGATCATTATTCATACACTTAGGTGAGCATGTTTAGTGACTTTTGTTGGGTTCCTATGGAGGATGTTCCATGCTGTACAAATTTTGTATAGGGTAATAGGTTATATCTGGGTTGATCTAATTGGAAATCTTCATCGGAACTAGGATTTGAATTGGTTATTAGGATGATACATTGATGATGGATCCTTAATTTTATTTCGTATCCTGTTCTTGTAGGACTCGTGCAGAATGGGATTTAGTTATGTATAACATATGTAATGGATAAATTACATATGTGATGTAGGATAGTGATTGGGGGATTTGGTTTGGCTAATTAATTTATACGTGATTAGCTAAATCTGTATATCATATGTTACAGGACTGTGATTCGGGACGGGCATCTCAACATCAGATTGATTCGATTCGATCTATTGGAGGCAGGTACTTTTGACTTTATGTCTTTTATATGCATAGTAGTGAATTTAACAAATAGCAATAATTATGTTTCTTATTTGCTTCGGTTAGTCACTACCCGATACCTGTTACATGCTTGGTTGATTGCTTGTTTTGCATCTCATGTTATTACTTACCTGATTATACGTGCTTATAGGGGTAGTGATATAACCATGCTTCACCATGTTCAGGACCTAGGTGTGATACCTTATCTGATCTGTGTACCCTTGATATGATTTATTGACTATGGTGCACAACCTATATGTATATAGATTGGTTCAGTATATTACCATACTTAGTGTCATGCACCATTTGCATGATTACATACTGTGTGATAGATTGCTCCATTATTGTTGAGCACATCGCCAGTTACATGTATCTGCACACACGACCACTCATGGATTAGTGGTATATTCAGGCAGGGTGTGTTGCAGTAGGTGCTCTGTCAAGGGCTCCGTTGGTCCACTCATGGGTTAGTGTGACGCAACGTTGTAGCAGGACAATGATCCCTCCCCGTCATCGTGTACCGGGAGATGAGAGCATTGAGCTCCCCCATTTATGATTTTGGGTAGGAGGATAGGTGTACTCCGACAGCATCCGGTCCACTCAGTCACTCATCAGGAGTAGTGACGACAGAGTGCACGGTTGTCATAGCCCTACCCACTCGGTCTCACCATCATATGTGAGACGACTGACTGGAGAGTAGGGGTGACCAGGATATGTCATAGGCATCATACGCATTGATGCATTTATTTCTTGTGATTGTGTTTGCTGCATTTATTTGCTGCATATTAGTTGGATGCCCATGCTTGACATGCATACCGGATTTCTATACCTCTTGGACTGTTTATCCTTGTACCAGGTCCTGGTTAGTACAGTATTCTCCTGTTTACTTCAGTTTGCATTTACCTTTATTACGTCAGGAGACGGTACGCATGATTAGTGTTAGATATTATTTCCTTACTATGTATATCAGTTGTTACCCGCTTAGTGTTGGACTCACACCCTCCTCCGTTGTTATTTTCAGGTTGATGCTGTCCAGAGAGTTCCAGTCGCTAGTCCCCATGCAACCCACGAGGATGGTTATTTGTCTTTTGGTGTTCTTTTCTAGACTATGTTTGGACTTGTTCCATTTTGGATACTTTGGATATTGTATGGATTGTTTTACTTGTGGATGACTTTTATTTGGATTTGTTTTTACTACATGCCTGCCTAGAGGGCAGAAGAGGTAAGTTCGTTATGATTTGTGTTTTATGAGTGTAGTGGAGTAGGACATCGGTTTTGAGCTTTATGGGTGTAGTTGAGTAGGGTGGATTTTGAGTCTTCTTATCATTACTATAAACTGCGTGGATGTCTATGTTATTGTTTGTTTATTATTGTTATTATTCCAGCCGCATGTGGCTGAGGTATATGGTGATGTAGAAAGTTTCAGATTGTCTGCCGTACAGGGGAGATGTTGCCAAAATTTCTTCGGGTAGGGACTTCTTCGGGGCGTGACAATTTAGTGGTATCAGAGCACAGGTATACGATCCTTTGTTTTCGTATTTTGGATATTTGGGATAACCTGATACCAATTTATTTTGTATCAGGGCGCCAAGTTGGCGATACTTGTTTTGATTTTCGTGTTACGGATTTTGAGATTTAACTGATACCAATTTATTGGTATCAGAGCGGTTTATGATACTTGCTTTTGGTGTTCTGGATTTTTGGAGTTAGCCCGAGTTTACTAGTAAACTTGGGTATTTATTTCGGATTAGCACAGATTTCCATTATGTTATGTTTCGGACTTCCGTTTCGGATTTATATGGATTTTCGATGATTTTCTTGTACGGAATTCCGAGGTCAATTTGGGGACTGGACAGCGACGGAACATCTCCAGACAACAAATAGGTATGATGTTTATTTTATGATTGTGATACTTGTAGTAATATCTGAGTTATAATTTAATAAATATAAGGTTAGACAATGAAAAATATTAGAATGATCATGATGAAAGCATGAGGTAATATAGTATTTGAAACTTCACTTAGCTGAGTGAGGAAGAACGTGGATTCACCTTACTTCTTTTACATGAGTCTAGATTTATATGGTAGTGGTATCAAGACCAACATGGGATGAGACTTCTCCTGCATTTATGAGGGACATAAGTAGATTACCCACTTTCAGACCGCAACGATTGACCGTCTCCCTACTGTCCGATGATTCATTGGACGTCACTCAGGAGGTTAGAGGTTGCCCGTTAGATTTTGGCAACCTGATACTTACGGTAGATCTTTTAGTATTGGAAATGGTCGATTTTGATATTATTCTAGGCATGGACTGTTTGTCTGCATATCATGCCACAGTTGATTGCCAGATAAGGGTGGTCACTTTCCGGCCTCCGAACCAACCCTCGTGGGATTTCACTGGCATCAAAGACGACGACATATCGATTATTTCGGCGATCCAGGCACAGAAGCTGTTGTCTCACGGCTGTCACGGTTTCCTATTATCTCTGATTAGTACTGAAGAAAGCAGTAGTTCGTAGCTCTCCGACGTTCCTGTGGTCCGTGAGTACCCGGATGTGTTTCCTGAGGAGCTACCTGGTTTGCCTCCCAGAAGGCCAGTGGAGTTCGTTATTGAGCTGATTCCGGGAACCGCGCCGACATCGAAAGCTCCGTATTGTATGGCACCAAAAGAGTTGAACGAGCTGAAGGTTCAACTCCAGAAGCTTTTAGTCAGGGGATTTATTCGCCCTAGTGTTTCTCCATGGGGTTCTCTAGTATTATTTGTCAAGAAAAAGGACGGTACTATGAGGTTATGTATTGACTACAGACAGTTTAATGCAGTGACCGTCAGAAATAAATATCATTTACCATGGATCGAGGATTTGTTTGATCAGCTCAGAGGTACATCAGTGTATTCTAAAATTGATCTGTGATCCGGATATCATCAGTTGAGGGTCAGAGACTCAGATATTCAGAAGACAGCTTTCCGTACGAGATACGGTCATTATGAGTTTTTGGTAATGTCATTTGGGCTTACCAATGCTCCAGCAGTATTTATAGACTTGATGAACCGCATCTTTCTGGAGTATCTGGATCAGTTTGTTATCGTTTTCATTGATGACATATTGGTCTACGCGCATTCCGAGGAGGAGCATGCACAACATCTTCGTATAGTCTTGGAGACTCTTAGACGACATCAGCTGTACGCGAAGTTCAGCAAGTGTTCATTCTGGTTATCCTCAGTCGATTTTCTGGGACATGTGGTCTCAACCAGAGGTATTTCAGTAGATCCTCAGAAGATCGAGGCTGTCAGCAGTTGGGAGCAGCCGAAATCAGTACAGGAGATCCGTAGTTTTCTGGGACTAGCCGAATATTATCGACGTTTTGTCGAGGGTTTCTTGCGTATTGCTATGCCGCTGACACGTCTTACCAGGAAAGGCGTGAAGTTCACGTGATCTGAGGATTGCGAGACCAGATTTCAGGAGCTGAAGCGGAGATTAGTGTCGGCTCCAGTTTTGGTTTTACCTTCTGGAGAGGATGGATTTGTACTCTACACCGACGCGTCTCTTCAGGGTTTGGGCGCTGTTCTGATGCAGCACGGTAGGGTAGTCTCCTATGCTTCTTGATAGCTGAAGGAGCATGAGAAGAACTACCCAGTTCATGATCTGGAGTTAGCTGTCATCATCTTTGCTCTGAAGCTTTGGCGGCATCATTTATACGATATTACATTTGAGATTCTCACTGATCATAAGAGTCTCAAATATATTTTTACTCAGAAGGAGCTTAATCTCCGACAGAGGAGATGAATGGAGTTCCTGAAGGATTACGATTATACCATTAGCTACCACCCGGGGAAAGCTAATGTGGTTGCCGATGCACTCAGCAGAAAGTCCAGAGGGACTTTGGCTTGCCACCGAGTTTCAGTTACAAAGTTGGTTCATGATTTCTCTGAGTTAGACCTTGAGGAGCAGGGACAGATAGAGCAGGGTATTCTTGTTACCATGGTTGCTCAGTCGTCGATTAGGACGAGGATCCGAGAGGCCCAGGCCAGTGATCAGCATTTGCAGTTCATTGGCAGCCAGATAGCTTCCGGGCAGCAGCCCGAGTTTACACGAGACGAGGAGGGTATTATATACTTCTGAGGTAGATTATGCGTACCTCAGTCTCATCCGGTCTTGCAGGAGCTACTTCAGAAGCTCATCGCTCTCGATTTGCGATCCACCCAGGCGAGACCCGCATGTATCGAGATGTGAGGCGTTCCTACTGGTGGAACGGCATGAAGAAAGACATCGTGGATTTTGTAGCTAGATGTCTTGTTTGTCAGCGGGTGAAGGCTGAGCACCAGAGACCTGCAGGATTACTTCAGCGGATTCCTATTCCTGAGTGGAAATGGGAACATATTACTATGGACTTTGTAGTGGGTTTGCCGAGGACACGACGAGGCTATGACGCAATTTGGGTAATCGTTGATCGATTAACCAAATCCGCACACTTCTTAGCGATCCGGAGGACTGATTCCCTGGATCGATTGGCAGATTTGTATTGCTGGGAGATCATTAGATTGCATGGTGTCCCTTTGACTATTATTTCGGATAGAGACCCCCGGTTCACGTCTTGTTTCTGGCAGAGTCTGCAGCAGGCCTTGGGCACGCAGCTCCATTTTAGTATAGCTTTCCATCCGCAGACAGATGGGCAGTCAGAGTGGACCATTCAGACTCTAGAGGACTTGCTGAGATCTTGTGTATTAGATTTTGGAGGTAGTTGGGAGGACCATTTGCCATTGGTAGAGTTCGCCTACAACAACAGCTTTCATTCGGCTATCCAGATGACACCGTTTGAAGCATTGTATGGTAGGCCTTGTCGGACACCCACCCTCTGGGATGAGGTTGGGGAGGCCCAGCTGTTGGGACCTCATAGAGCTCAGCAGGAGGCAGAGTTGGTCCGTATTATCAGACGGAGGATGTCAGAGGCGCAGGACCGCCAGAAGAGTTATGCTGATCGGAGACGCAGACCTTTGGAGTTCTCTATTGGTGATCATGTTTTTTTGAGAGTTTCACCCACGAAAGGGGTGAAGAGATTTGGCCTCGGAGGTAAGCTAGCACCGCGATACATTGGCCCTTTCCAGATCTTGGAGAGGATTAGAGCAGTGGCTTACCGACTAGCACTACCACCGTCCCTGGCAGGCGTCCACGATGTATTCCACGTATCCATACTGAGGAGATACGTACCTGACCCGATGTATGTGCTGACAGATGTCTCAGTTCCAGTTCAGTCTGACGTCACTTATGAGGAGGTTCCGACACGGATTTTGGACCGGAAGGAGCGTCAGTTGTGGAACAAGACTATCCGGCTGGTTAAAGTCGGATGACAGCATCATTCGGACGAAGAGGCTACTTGGGAGCTCGAGGATACTATCCGAGCTCGATACCCCCATCTTTTCACTTGAGATATGTGATTTAATTTATCGTTCAACATTTATACTCTTATTCTGTTGTTAGTACTTGCTGATGGTAGATAACGAAATTTGGGGACCAAATTTTAATTAGTGGGGGAGAATGTAAAATACCGGAAATGGGCATAACACCATAAGGGAATTTTTCAGAATTTTTAGAAATTTTTCGGAGCTCGTATGGACGAGTTTACGGGGAAAAAAACGAGGTCCGGAAAAGCCTGTTTAGGTTACCCCATTTTAGCGAGGAAATGTTTGTTTTCTAAATTCTTTTTCTTTTCTATTTCTTTTTCTTTATTTCTTTTATTCTTTTTCGTTCTCTTCCTTGCCGAAACAAACCCCCCCCCCCCCCCCCCACGCCGATTTTTCCCCTCATTCACCTTCTTTGCCCTAACCGCCGGCCATGGCAGTTTCTTCTCGTTCCCTTTTTATTCTTCACTTCCTCCTGAGCTGCACTCGACGCCTTCTTCTTCCTCTTTCCCCAAGCGCCGGCGACGAATCTGCCACGCCGTGGACGAATCTGCCAACCCCGTCCACTGCGGAATCACACCCAATAGCGCCGACCGCCGTCCCTCTGTGCCCTAGCATCTCCGCCGACGCCGCCACCCGATTCCTCTCCCCTCCTCTGGTCCGACGAGACATCGCCGACCCCTCTTCTGTGCTGGTGCCCTAGCCATCTCCACACGATCGCCTGATTTCCTTTGTCTCTGCTTGGATTTGCATCCGACCAAGAGCAACGAATCAGACCCTAGTTCTTCCTTGGCGTGCCACTGCCGAGTGCGAGTTTGCTTCTCCCCTTTGCTCTCACTCAGCGTATTCCTCTGCCCTAGCTTGGTCTTCACTGCCGTGCCCTAGGTTTCCCCCTTGCAGGTGAGTGAGGTGAGCAGCTTACCTTTGTTGTTTCTTTGTATTTGATCATTGGTTGGATGCAGAAGCAACTCACGGGTATGGTTGATTGATTTTTAGGTTTGGTATCAACGGGATTAAGCTGTTGTTGGAGCTGAGGAATCTGATCATTATTCATACACTTAGGTGAGCATGTTTAGTGACTTTTGTTGGGTTCCTATGGAGGATGTTCCATGCTGTACAAATTTTGTATAGGGTAATAGGTTATATCTGGGTTGATCTAATTGGAAATCTTCATCGGAACTAGGATTTGAATTGGTTATTAGGATGATACATTGATGGCGGATCCTTAATTTTATTTCATATCCTGTTCTTGTAGGACTCGTGCAGAATGGGATTTAGTTATGTATAACATATATAATGGATAAATTACATATGTGATGTAGGATAATGATTGGGGGATTTGGTTTGGCTAATTAATTTATACGTGATTAGCTAAATCTGTATATCATATGTTACAGGACTATGATTCGGGACGGGCATCTCGACATCAGATTGATTCGATTCGATCTATTGGAGGCGGGTACTTTTGACTTTATGTCTTTGATATGCATAGTAGTGAATTTAACAAATAGCAATAATTATGTTTCTTATTTGCTTCGGTTAGTCACTACCCGATACCTGTTACATGCTTGGTTGATTGCTTGTTTTGCATCTCATGTTATTACTTACCTGGTTATACGTGCTTATAGGGGTAGTGATATAACCATGCTTCACCATGTTCAGGACCTAGGTGTGATACCTTATCAGATCTATGTACCCTTGATATGATTTATTGACTATGGTGCACAACCTATATGTATATAGATTGGTTCAGTATATTACCATACTTAGTGTCATGCACCATTTGCATGATTGCATGCTGTGTGATAGATTGCTCCATTATTGTTGAGCACATCGCCAGTTACATGTATCTGCACACACGACCACTCATGGGTTAGTGGTATATTCAGACAGGGTGTGTTGTAGTAGGTGCTCTGTCAAGGGCTCCGTTGGTCCACTCATGGGTTAGTGTGACGCAACGTTGTAGCAGGACAGGGATCCCTCCTCGTTATCGTGTACCGGGAGATGAGAGCATTGAGCTCCCCCATTTATGATTTGAGGTAGGAGGATAGGTGTACTCCGACAGCATCCCGTCAATTCGGTCACTCATCAGGAGTAGTGACGACAGAGTGCACGGTTGTCATAGCCCTACCCACTCGGTCTCACCATCATATGTGAGACGGCTGACTGGAGAGTAGGGGTGACCAGGATATGTCATAGGCATCATACGCATTGATGCATTTATTTCTTGTGATTGTGTTTGCTGCATTTATTTGCTGCATATTGGTTGGATGCCCATGCTTGGCATGCATATAGGATTTCTATACCTCTCGGGCTGTTTATCCTTGTACCAGGTCCTGGTTAGTACAGTATGTTGGAGCAATCCCAATGGTCCGCGGGACCATGTGTTTTGGTGTTTGGACAAAGGGTTTAAGTTAGGTTTACCCTTGTTATTTGATATGTGTACTTGAGTTATGCAGGACTGCAGGATACACATGTGACTCAGGTTGACGGCTTCGGGTCCGGTGAAGGATGGAGCATCCGAGGGACCGTGGATAAGGCAGCAAGGACAAGAGCCGATGGAAGCGACTTTGAGGCATACGCGAAGGATGGCATTGGGGACGAGCCGCGGGCTTGGATGCATCCGAGGGACGAGAGCCAAAGGAAGTAGGCTTGAAGGCAAAAGGTCAAGGCTGTAAAGAAGAGTCAAATGAGTCGTGAGGGTACGAGTGCATGAGAGATTGTACTTGGAGTAAAATCCTAGTTTTAGGATTTTACTGTAGCAGCACTGTAGCAGGTACTGTAGCGTTGCTGTAGCAATCAACTGGTGCATGAACCAGTCGACTGATGCACTGTAGCAGAGAGCCGTTGGGCTGGCACCAGTCGACTAGTGCAAGGACCAGTCGACTGGTAACGGGCAAATCAGGTTGCTGATTTGTTCCAAGCTCTATAAGAAGGAGCTTGGTATGACCGACCAAGTTGATGAAATTAGACTTGGTTAAAGCCTAATTAGTAGTCACTAAGTGCTCAAGGTTTCCCTTGTGTCCAAGTGCTTTTGGTGAGTGTTGTGGTGAGGTTTCTCCACCCACAAGGAGGTTTGAGCTAGCTGGAGTTTCCGGGGACTAATCCACCGACGGATTGAGGGATCGTCTACCTTACGGACAGTCGTGGAGTAGGAGCATCATCTTCGAACCACGTTAAATCGACGCGTGTTGGTTTGCTTGCTCTTTCTTATTCTTTGTATTTGTATTAAGCTTTCGTATTTGTGTTTGTATTATTTGTATTCCGCTGCGTAACTAACAAATACGTAGAAAGCGAGTGATTTGGGGGCGTCGTCTATCCAATCCCCCCTTCAAGCCGACCGCAAGATCCTCCAACAAGTGGTATCAGAGCGAGGACGCTCTCCGTTGGACTAACCGCCAAGGAAGCACAAGATGACCGACTTGATAGAACCTCCAAAGTTTGAAGGAGGAAGCCTTGGGGACATCACCTATTGGATGATGAAGATGGAGATCTTCTTCAACACGGATTGGGACACCATGATGGTGGTAAATGAACCGTTCGAAGTCCCGAAGGATAAGTGATCCTGTCCGAGCACTGAGTCGACGGACGCTGGGGACGTGGCACGCTCCGCTGTCTCCGACTGGTGGTGTAGCTCTCCGGCGAACTTGCAAAGAAGCCGAGCCGGGAGGAGTTTTCCGGGGACGGCCCTCCGACGCTCAAGTCAGGCAACGAGAGAAGCAGCGTAATGTGGCTACAGTAGAGATGTGCGCATACCTTCGTCAACGTCTAGGGGTCCTTATATAGGACCCCGGGGAAACGCGGACACGTTTCCTGATGCGTGCACGCTTCCCCAAACATACCTTAATGAGCCTGTGTCAGAAAAGTACTTCTGGCGCCATTCCGCAATCGTCCGAGCATATCCCGGATGTGACGGTAGAAGCTTCCGCCGTATGATCCTGTGTACGGCTCGGCCGCCAACTCTGCTGCTTGTCGGCGGCAGGCGTCTCGAGGATGATGTTATCCCCTGTCTCCTTTGTCCTCTTTGCTTTCCTTGTCTGTTCTAGGGCCGAGCGGGTCGACCGCTCGGCAGGCATATAACTCCTGCCTCAGTCGTATGCTCGGATGAGACTGCTCCCGCCTGTGTTGCCTTGTGTACCGGCGGAACGGACTGCCCATTCGGCCTTTGAAACCTTTTTACCTTGAGCATCGGAAACCTGACCCCCAGTCGGGTTGTCTTCCTTCGGTTCGGGAGATTCATGGCTGGTCGGTCTGCATCGCCCGGTCGTCCAGCCCGCTTCGCCCGGTCATTCAGCTCGCTTCATCCGGTCGGTCGGTTGGCCGATCGGCCGATCTCAGGGTTGAATCTCTTGACCTTTGACCTCCACGTGCCGTTGACCCTCCGACAATGAGGATCCCCCGTCCTTATCACCGGATCACATGCCTCCCCTTCAAGTCTAGTCGAAGGAGGCGTTAAGTCCGACTGACTGGACTGCCGGTCGGCTTGAATGACATCGCCCCTGCCCCTTCTGAAATGTTC